>NW_027475527.1:0-10000 GCF_051020985.1 Nomia melanderi | reverse complement strand
CCGGTCGCTACGGGCCTGGCACCCTCTACGGGTAAATGGCCCCATTCAAGATGGACTTGGACGCGGTTCGACGTCACGGGATAAATGGACCCTCCTGAACACTACATTTCCCTACGGCGGAACCGCGGGATTCAGTGCTGGGCTAATTCCTGTTCGCTCGCAGCTACTAAGGAAATCCTTGTTAGTTTCTTTTCCTCCGCTTAGTAATATGCTTAAATTCAGCGGGTAATCTCGCCTACTCTGAGGTCGTCGTGAACGTGAATTGTATGAAAATTCAATCGAATTTCATAAAAATCGCTCAAAGGCAAAAAAAACAAAGTCTAGAGGAGAGTGCGTTCGAACACAACAATATTCATATTATAACGTATATAAATGATAAATATACCGCGACACGCGCGACTCCGTATCGTCGCGAAAAATCGTTCGCGAACGCGTCTTATGCGCCTCACCAGTGGTCTCTGCTGCGTCGCGTGTCTATATTCTCTTTTTACACTCTTCTCCTTCTTCTATCACATTTTACTCGATCGCGAAAAAGACTCTCGCTAGACGATCTCGCGCTCCGGTTAACTTTAACGCCCGTCCGAGAAGAATTTTCGGGGACTGGACGACCGAAGCGGATCTCGCGCGGTCTCGCGATCGACAGTGAAGAGAAGTGCAGAAGAGGAAAAGAAGACACGACAAACACACACCATGGGGCGACCGACGCGTTCGTTTCAACGCTTTCGCACAAAGTCGGCGGCGGTTATATATTTATATCATTATATTCCGGCGGACGGGACGCGACGTTCGAAAGCCTCGCCAAAGAGGAGCTCCTGCCTCTTCCTCTCTCTTTTCTACGAGAAAAGATAAACGTATTTTACGGGGATACGGAAACGTTACCACGTGGTGTCACACACGATCGTCCGTCTCTTCTCTATAGCAGAAACCGATAAAAATACACCTCCCGAAAGAGAGTATATGGTGATTCTTTTTATATATATATATATTTCGAAATACAACTGAACGTGGCGGAAGCGCACGGTGGTGGTCCAGCGAGGACACGCGACGACGGGGAATAAGAACTATTCGACCCGTTACGAATACGCATGCTCGTCCCGCACGATTTTAACACACACCGTGTTTTTCTCCAGTCGTCAAAGCGTTCGTGCGTCGAATTCGAAAAATAAAAAAAAAAGAAAAACACCTTTTCTCTCTCTCGGGGTAAAAGAGTCGATGTGTATTGTGTATAAAGGTTCTGCGAGAAGTCTCGTTTTGACGTGTGTTCCGCCGATAACGACGATCCTCCGAAACGGGGATACAGAAACGTTACACCTCACAACACGATCTCCGTCTCTTCTCTATAGCAGAAACCGATAAAAATACACCTCCCGAAAGAGAGTATATGGTGATTCTTTTTATATATATATATTTCGAAATTCAACTGAACGTGGCGGAAGCGCACGGTGGTGGTCCAGCGAGGACACGCGACGACGGGGAATAAGAACTATTCGACCCGTTACGAATACGCATGCTCGTCCCGCACGATTTTAACACACACCGTGTTTTTCTCCAGTCGTCAAAGCGTTCGTGCGTCGAATTCGAAAAATAAAAAAAAGAAATACACCTTTTCTCTCTCTCTCGGGGTAAAAAGAGTCGATGTGTATTGTGTATAAAGGTTCTGCTGCGAGAAGTCTCGTTTTGCCGTGTGTTTCGGTAACGACGATCCTCCGAAACGTACATCTCATTCGTAAGAGAGGAAGAAAACAATCTCCCTGGGGCCAGTCGGTAATATACCGACATACGACGTGTCGTGCACATCCGTCTCACGCACGGTATACAAAATATGAATAAAACGTGTGTAGTCTCTCTCTCTCTCGACTTCTTAATATTTTCTTTCACCTCTGACGCATCATTTCAGGTGACGTCGGGAGCGCGGGAAAAAAAATTTTTCTAAACACACGAAACCGTTCATCTCACGAACAGCCGAAAAAGTTGTCGCTCAGATCCATATCGCAGTGGAGCGGTATCCGCGGGCGGTCGTAATTGAACGACGCACGACGCCGCGAACACTCACGCGAGTCCATACAAACGATTCCGATCGTTTTGCAACAACTAGAACGTACACTGTCCGTGAAATTCACAGAATTTTCGCGTGTCCGCGACAAACGCCGACGAGACACCCATCGTTCGCTCGTACGTAGCATCCTTCTCTTAACCCGACTCAGAAACGTTCTTTGCGCCCTTCGGTAAAAAAACGTTCGATCCGAAGAGGTGAACGACGGCGGGGATTTGACAGAGCTACGCAAGCAGTGTATGGTACGTAAACGACCCTCAGCCAGGCGTGGTCCAGGAATTGTATCCGTGGACCGCAATGTGCGTTCGAAATGTCGATGTTCATGTGTCCTGCAGTTCACACGTTGACGCGCAATTAGCTGCGTTCTTCATCGACCCACGAGCCAAGTGATCCACCGTTCAGGGTAATCGTATAAATTTTATATTTCACATATATAATTTTATTCTCATTTGTTCGACCTAATATCTCTCTTCTTTCAAAGAGAAGATAAAAGTTGATACCTGAATCTCCGACCAGCGCGCGAAGGAGATTCAGGCGTCGCCTTGGAGACGACACCGAAGCCTTTCGAGACGAAAAACGTTCAAGTAATATGTATATATTTCTCGACGTTCCGGGCGTATAGTGCATTCAAAAACCCGCGAAAGACGCAGAAGACTCGCACGCGTGGAAACGACGGGGATATATTTTGTATCCTACCCGATACTGAATCCATCGCGTGCAGTCGACCCTCGCGTTCTTCCGATCAGACGCATCTATTGTTGCGCGCATGTTTTCGCGTCGCATCGCGCGAAACGTTGCACGAATCGTACCGATCGATCGATTGAAAGCAAATAATGAAAAAAGACTTCACAGCTGGCTCTTTGCCGGTCATTCGTCCCATGTTATCTCTTGCCGCGAAATTGGCGCGCAAGAGTTGGGTGTCAGACGCGCGGCTTTAAAACGAGCTTCACGGCCGGTCCCTTCGTTACCGCTTTCGTTCTTTCTCTCGGAACGACCATGAACGAACACGACGAGCGACGCTACGGCATACACACGTCCACGGATTCGATTAAAAAAACAGACTTCACAGCTGGCTCTTTGCCGGTCATTCGTCCCATATTATCTCTTGCCGCGAAATTGGCGCGCAAGAGTTGGGTGTCAGACGCACGGCTTTAAAACGAGCTTCACGGCCGGTCCTCTCAATTCCGTGTACGGTACACGCAAGATGCGGGTTCCACTTCCAGACTACCCGGTCCCTTCTCTCTACGAGAATCGATAGTAGAAGAACGGCTCGAAAACGCGTCTCAGAGACTAGGGGAAAAGAAGCGGTATGCGAGCGAAACGAAAACGCATTATGGAAACGTCGCGAAACAATGTTCGACGGTTGCTCGGTTCCAATCGTGCGGCCGTTTCAATTTCTCGTGCGCTTCACCGTCCCTCCGTAACTCTGGCCGATCGCGTATACCGAAGAGCCGACACGCGCAAAAACCACAGGCATTGTATACTGTATATATATATGTTACAGTCACAGCCTTCGCGCGTTTTACTCTCCGACGCGGGGTTTCCACGACGAAAGAGAGACAGTTTCGTGGCGGGTGACTCGGCCGAATCGCTACGACGGGTATTTCTATTATAGAACGAATCATCGCCACCCTTTACCAGTGCCCGACGAAGGAATCACAAGGTCATCTGGAGTTTACAATGCCAGCGACGGTAATTCCAACGAAGACCCGATAAGTCAACTCATCGTTCTATTTCTCCCCGTACAGAAAAGCGAATCGACGCTAACGCACCTCGCGCAAGCACGAACGTTCTCTTCGCGTGGATCATCCCATCGTCGAAAGATGTAAAGACGCATTGGAGATCGTGGTCTCTGGCGGGCTCATTGCACGCCCCACTGCATATCTTTCCTCGAATCGAGAATGATTCGTCCACTAAGGCTGCGAAACTACGCGTCGAGGAAACTAGGGGAAAGAAGCGGGATGCGAGCGAAACGACAATACATTATGGAAACGTCGCGAAACAATGTTCGGCGGTTGCTCGTTTCCTCCTGCGGACGTTTCATTGCTCGGGCGCTTCACGTCCCTCCGTAACCTTCGCGCGATCGCGTGCCCCGGAGAGCCGGCAACCGGTGAACCACAGGCGTATAAACTATAGTCTTCTATAGCAAGCCTTCGGCGGTTACTCTCCGACGCGGGGATTCCACGACGAGAGAGAATTTCGTGGCGGGTGACATCGGTCGAAACGCTACGACGGGTATTTCTATTATAGAACGAATCATCGCCACCCTTTACCAGTGCCCGACGAAGGAATCACAAGGTCATCTGGAGTTTACAATGCCAGCGACGGTAATTCCAACGAAGACCCGATAAGTCAACTCATCGTTCTATTTCTCCCCGTACAGACAAGCGAATCAACGCTATCGCACCTCACGCATGCACGAACGTTCTCTTCGCGTGAATCGTCCCATCGTCGAAAGATATAGCCGCTTGGAGATCGTGGCCCATCAAGTTCTTCCGTAACTCCTGCGCGATCGCGTACCCCGGAGAGCAGGCAACCGGTGAACCACAGGCGTATAAACTATAGTCTTCTATAGCAAGCCTTCGCGTTTACTCTACGACGCGGGGATTCCACGACGAGAGAGATTTTCGTGGCGGGTGACACGGCCGAATCGCTACGACGGGTATTTCTATTATAGAACGAATCATCGCCACCCTTTACCAGTGCCCGACGAAGGAATCACAAGGTCATCTGGAGTTTACAATGCCAGCGACGGTAATTCCAACGAAGACCCGATAAGTCAACTCATCGTTCTATTTCTCCCCGTACAGAAAAGCGAATCGGCGCTATCGCACCTCACGCAAGCAGGAATGATCTCTTCGCGTGGATCGTCCCATCGTCGAAAGATGTAAGACGTACAGAAATCGTGGTCCATCACGATTATTCGTAACTCTCCGAGTCGCGTATCTGAGAGTAGGACAAACGGAGAACCACAGGCATAAATAATACTATATGTTTCTTATATAGTTAGCCTTCGCGTTTTACTCTCCGACATGGGGATTCCACGACGAGAGAGAGTTTCGTGGCGGGTGTCTCGGCCGAATCGCTACGACGGGTATTTCTATTATAGAACGAATCATCGCCACCCTTTACCAGTGCCCGACGAAGGAATCACAAGGTCATCTGGAGTTTACAATGCCAGCGACGGTAATTCCAACGAAGACCCGATAAGTCAACTCATCGTTCTATTTCTCCCCGTACAGAAAAGCGAATCGACGCTATCGCACCTCGCGCGAGCACGTAACTACTCTTCGCGTGGATCGTCCCATCGTCGAAAGATGTAAGACGCACGGAAATCGTGGCCCATCAACGTTTTTTTGTAACTCTGCCGATCGCGTATCACAGAGCCGAGACGCACATACCACAGGCGTATAATACCGTTTTCTTTCGTATGGTAAGCCTTCGCGTTTACTCTTCGGCGCGGGGTTTCCACGTCGAGAGAGACATTCGTGGCGGGTGACATCGGTCGAAACGCTACGACGGGTATTACTATTATAGAACGAATCATCGCCACCCTTTACCAGTGCCCGACGAAGGAATCACAAGGTCATCTGGAGTTTACAATGCCAGCGACGGTAATTCCAACGAAGACCCGATAAGTCAACTCAACGTTCTATTTCTCCCCGTACAGAAAAGCGAATCGACGCTGTTGCACCTCACGCAAGCACGAACGTTCTCTTCGCGTGGATCGTCCCATCGTCGAAAGATGTAAGACGCACGGAAATCGTGGCACATCACGTGTTTTCGGAACTCTGTCGACCGCGTATCTCAGAGACGACGCGCGCGAACCACTGGCATATACTATTATATATCGCGTTTTACCCTCCGACGCGGGGATTCCACGACGAGAGAGAGTTTCGTGAGCGGGTTGACTCGGAAGAAACGCTACGACGGGTATTTCTATTATAGAACGCATCATCGCCACCCTTTACCAGTGCCCGACGAAGGAATCACAAGGTCATCTGGAGTTTACAATGCCAGCGACGGTAATTCCAACGAAGACCCGATAAGTCAACTCAACGTTCTATTTCTCCCCGTACAGAAAAGCGAATCGACGCAATCGCACCATACGCGTGCACGTAAACAACTCTTCGCGTGGATCGTCCCATCGTCGAGAGACGTAAGTTTTCATAGTATGAATTCGCGTTTTACTCTCCGACGCGGGGATTCCACGACGAGAGAGAGTTTCGTGAGCGGGTTGACTCGGAAGAAACGCTACGACGGGTATTTCTATTATAGAACGCATCATCGCCACCCTTTACCAGTGCCCGACGAAGGAATCACAAGGTCATCTGGAGTTTACAATGCCAGCGACGGTAATTCCAACGAAGACCCGATAAGTCAACTCAACGTTCTATTTCTCCCCGTACAGAAAAGCGAATCGACGCAATCGCACCATACGCGTGCACGTAAACAACTCTTCGCGTGGATCGTCCCATCGTCGAGAGACGTAAGTTTTCATAGTATGAATTCGCGTTTTACTCTCCGACGCGGGGATTCCACGACGAGAGAGAGTTTCGTGAGCGGGTTGACTCGGAAGAAACGCTACGACGGGTATTTCTATTATAGAACGCATCATCGCCACCCTTTACCAGTGCCCGACGAAGGAATCACAAGGTCATCTGGAGTTTACAATGCCAGCGACGGTAATTCCAACGAAGACCCGATAAGTCAACTCAACGTTCTATTACTCCCCGTACAGAAAAGCGAATCGACGCAATCGCACCATACGCGTGCACGTAACAACTCTTCGCGTGGATCGTCCCATCGTCGAGAGACGTAAGTTTCATAGTAAGCCTTCGGCGTTTTACTCTCCGACGCGGGGATTCCACGACGAGAGAGAGAGTTTCGTGAGCGGGTTGACTCGGAAGAAACGCTACGACGGGTATTTCTATTATAGAACGCATCATCGCCACCCTTTACCAGTGCCCGACGAAGGAATCACAAGGTCATCTGGAGTTTACAATGCCAGCGACGGTAATTCCAACGAAGACCCGATAAGTCAACTCAACGTTCTATTTCTCCCCGTACAGAAAAGCGAATCGACGCAATCGCACCATACGCGTACACGTAAACAACTCTTCGCGTGGATCGTCCCATCGTCGAGAGACGTAAGTTTTCATAGTATGAATTCGCGTTTTACTCTCCGACGCGGGGATTCCACGACGAGAGAGAGTTTCGTGAGCGGGTTGACTCCGAAGAAACGCTACGACGGGTATTTCTATTATAGAACGCATCATCGCCACCCTTTACCAGTGCCCGACGAAGGAATCACAAGGTCATCTGGAGTTTACAATGCCAGCGACGGTAATTCCAACGAAGACCCGATAAGTCAACTCAACGTTCTATTTCTCCCCGTACAGAAAAGCGAATCGACGCAATCGCACCATACGCGTGCACGTAAACAACTCTTCGCGTGGATCGTCCCATCGTCGAGAGACGTAAGTTTTCATAGTATGAATTCGCGTTTTACTCTCCGACGCGGGGATTCCACGACGAGAGAGAGTTTCGTGAGCGGGTTGACTCGGAAGAAACGCTACGACGGGTATTTCTATTATAGAACGCATCATCGCCACCCTTTACCAGTGCCCGACGAAGGAATCACAAGGTCATCTGGAGTTTACAATGCCAGCGACGGTAATTCCAACGAAGACCCGATAAGTCAACTCAACGTTCTATTACTCCCCGTACAGAAAAGCGAATCGACGCAATCGCACCATACGCGTGCACGTAACAACTCTTCGCGTGGATCGTCCCATCGTCGAGAGACGTAAGTTTCCATACTATGAATTCGCGTTTTACTCTCCGACGCGGGGATTCCACGACGAGAGAGTGTTTCGTGAGCGGGTTGACTCGGAAGAAACGCTACGACGGGTATTTCTATTATAGAACGCATCATCGCCACCCTTTACCAGTGCCCGACGAAGGAATCACAAGGTCATCTGGAGTTTACAATGCCAGCGACGGTAATTCCAACGAAGACCCGATAAGTCAACTCAACGTTCTATTGCTCCCCGTACAGAAAAGCGAATCGACGCAATCGCACCATACGCGTGCACGTAACAACTCTTCGCGTGGATCGTCCCATCGTCGAGAGACGTAAGTTTCATAAGTAAGCCTTCGGCGTTTTACTCTCCGACGCGGGGATTCCACGACGAGAGAGTGTTTCGTGGCGGGTGACTAGGCCGAAACGCTACGACGGGTATTTCTATTATAGAACGAATCATCGCCACCCTTTACCAGTGCCCGACGAAGGAATCACAAGGTCATCTGGAGTTTACAATGCCAGCGACGGTAATTCCAACGAAGACCCGATAAGTCAGCTCATCGTTCTATTTCTCCCCGTACAGAAAAGCGAATCGACGCTATCGCACCTCGCGCGAGCACGTAACAACTCTTCGCGTGGATCGTCCCATCGTCGAGAGACGTAAGACGCACGGAAATCGTGGTTCATCGCGTCTTTTCCTACTCTCTTGAATCGCAATTTCGTATAGAGCCTACACACGCGAACCACCGGCATATACTATTTCTTCTCTCATAGTAAGCCTTCGCGCGTTTTACTCTCCGACGCGGGGATTCCACGACGAGAGAGTGTTTCGTGGCGGGTGTCTCGGCCGAATCGCTACGACGGGTATTTCTATTATAGAACGAATCATCGCCACCCTTTACCAGTGCCCGACGAAGGAATCACAAGGTCATCTGGAGTTTACAATGCCAGCGACGGTAATTCCAACGAAGACCCGATAAGTCAACTCATCGTTCTATTTCTCCCCGTACAGAAAAGCGAATCGACGCTATCGCACCTCGCGCGAGCACGAAACAACTCTTCGCGTGGATCGTCCCATCGTCGAAAGATGTAAGACGCACGGAAATCGTGGTTCGGCGGGCTCTATGCGCCTTGTTCAAAGTAAAAAAAAAAAATTTCGACGGACGGGAGAAGTGTATTTCTCCGCGCGTAAGCCGTTCGAAATTTCCGACGGACGGGAGATGAACTCTCCGCGCGTAAGCCGTCTAGTCATACAGCAGAGCAGGTATCGAGATACCTCTCTGTGCATGATCGTTCAAGTATTTTTCACGAGGAAGCGTTGTTGCACGTTTATCGCTCCTTCCTCCTCTGTATATATAATATTATTTCTCTTGTGTATCGAGTGTGTGCAGAAATTGAACTCGTACACTTATATATATATATGTATGTATCTTTCGCTCCTTTTTATATTATCTTTCGCTCCACTCTTTATATTTCTCATGTTTCCTTCTTTCGGTCAGTTCTTGTAGTGTATTTTGCTCGTTAATGATCCTTCCGCAGGTTCACCTACGGAAACCTTGTTACGACTTTTACTTCCTCTAAATGATCAAGTTTGGTCATCTTCCCGGCAACATCGGCAATGCAACAACATTGCCGCGCACCAGTCCGAAGACCTCACTAAATCATTCAATCGGTAGTAGCGACGGGCGGTGTGTACAAAGGGCAGGGACGTAATCAACGCGAGCTTATGACTCGCGCTTACTGGGAATTCCTCGTTCATGGGGAAAAATTGCAAGCCCCAATCCCTAGCACGAAGGAGGTTCAGCGGGTTACCCGGGCCTTTCGGCCAGGGAAAACACGCTGATTCCTTCAGTGTAGCGCGCGTGCGGCCCAGAACATCTAAGGGCATCACAGACCTGTTATTGCTCAATCTCGTGCGGCTAGAAGCCGCCTGTCCCTCTAAGAAGATTTGTTTGTACGTTGGTAGTAAAAACCCACCGACAGAAGCCGGGGGCCTTCGAGATACCATAAGTTACGTCTATTTAGCAGGCTAGAGTCTCGTTCGTTATCGGAATTAACCAGACAAATCGCTCCACCAACTAAGAACGGCCATGCACCACCACCCACCGAATCAAGAAAGAGCTATCAATCTGTCAATCCTT
>NW_027475526.1:37500-42101 GCF_051020985.1 Nomia melanderi | reverse complement strand
GTCCCTTCTCTCTACGAGAATCGATAGTAGAAGAACGGCTCGAAAACGCGTCTCAGAGACTAGGGGAAAAGAAGCGGTATGCGAGCGAAACGAAAACGCATTATGGAAACGTCGCGAAACAATGTTCGACGGTTGCTCGGTTCCAATCGTGCGGCCGTTTCAATTTCTCGTGCGCTTCACCGTCCCTCCGTAACTCTGGCCGATCGCGTATACCGAAGAGCCGACACGCGCAAAAACCACAGGCATTGTATACTGTATATATATATGTTACAGTCACAGCCTTCGCGCGTTTTACTCTCCGACGCGGGGTTTCCACGACGAAAGAGAGACAGTTTCGTGGCGGGTGACTCGGCCGAATCGCTACGACGGGTATTTCTATTATAGAACGAATCATCGCCACCCTTTACCAGTGCCCGACGAAGGAATCACAAGGTCATCTGGAGTTTACAATGCCAGCGACGGTAATTCCAACGAAGACCCGATAAGTCAACTCATCGTTCTATTTCTCCCCGTACAGAAAAGCGAATCGACGCTAACGCACCTCGCGCAAGCACGAACGTTCTCTTCGCGTGGATCATCCCATCGTCGAAAGATGTAAAGACGCATTGGAGATCGTGGTCTCTGGCGGGCTCATTGCACGCCCCACTGCATATCTTTCCTCGAATCGAGAATGATTCGTCCACTAAGGCTGCGAAACTACGCGTCGAGGAAACTAGGGGAAAGAAGCGGGATGCGAGCGAAACGACAATACATTATGGAAACGTCGCGAAACAATGTTCGGCGGTTGCTCGTTTCCTCCTGCGGACGTTTCATTGCTCGGGCGCTTCACGTCCCTCCGTAACCTTCGCGCGATCGCGTGCCCCGGAGAGCCGGCAACCGGTGAACCACAGGCGTATAAACTATAGTCTTCTATAGCAAGCCTTCGGCGGTTACTCTCCGACGCGGGGATTCCACGACGAGAGAGAATTTCGTGGCGGGTGACATCGGTCGAAACGCTACGACGGGTATTTCTATTATAGAACGAATCATCGCCACCCTTTACCAGTGCCCGACGAAGGAATCACAAGGTCATCTGGAGTTTACAATGCCAGCGACGGTAATTCCAACGAAGACCCGATAAGTCAACTCATCGTTCTATTTCTCCCCGTACAGACAAGCGAATCAACGCTATCGCACCTCACGCATGCACGAACGTTCTCTTCGCGTGAATCGTCCCATCGTCGAAAGATATAGCCGCTTGGAGATCGTGGCCCATCAAGTTCTTCCGTAACTCCTGCGCGATCGCGTACCCCGGAGAGCAGGCAACCGGTGAACCACAGGCGTATAAACTATAGTCTTCTATAGCAAGCCTTCGCGTTTACTCTACGACGCGGGGATTCCACGACGAGAGAGATTTTCGTGGCGGGTGACACGGCCGAATCGCTACGACGGGTATTTCTATTATAGAACGAATCATCGCCACCCTTTACCAGTGCCCGACGAAGGAATCACAAGGTCATCTGGAGTTTACAATGCCAGCGACGGTAATTCCAACGAAGACCCGATAAGTCAACTCATCGTTCTATTTCTCCCCGTACAGAAAAGCGAATCGGCGCTATCGCACCTCACGCAAGCAGGAATGATCTCTTCGCGTGGATCGTCCCATCGTCGAAAGATGTAAGACGTACAGAAATCGTGGTCCATCACGATTATTCGTAACTCTCCGAGTCGCGTATCTGAGAGTAGGACAAACGGAGAACCACAGGCATAAATAATACTATATGTTTCTTATATAGTTAGCCTTCGCGTTTTACTCTCCGACATGGGGATTCCACGACGAGAGAGAGTTTCGTGGCGGGTGTCTCGGCCGAATCGCTACGACGGGTATTTCTATTATAGAACGAATCATCGCCACCCTTTACCAGTGCCCGACGAAGGAATCACAAGGTCATCTGGAGTTTACAATGCCAGCGACGGTAATTCCAACGAAGACCCGATAAGTCAACTCATCGTTCTATTTCTCCCCGTACAGAAAAGCGAATCGACGCTATCGCACCTCGCGCGAGCACGTAACTACTCTTCGCGTGGATCGTCCCATCGTCGAAAGATGTAAGACGCACGGAAATCGTGGCCCATCAACGTTTTTTTGTAACTCTGCCGATCGCGTATCACAGAGCCGAGACGCACATACCACAGGCGTATAATACCGTTTTCTTTCGTATGGTAAGCCTTCGCGTTTACTCTTCGGCGCGGGGTTTCCACGTCGAGAGAGACATTCGTGGCGGGTGACATCGGTCGAAACGCTACGACGGGTATTACTATTATAGAACGAATCATCGCCACCCTTTACCAGTGCCCGACGAAGGAATCACAAGGTCATCTGGAGTTTACAATGCCAGCGACGGTAATTCCAACGAAGACCCGATAAGTCAACTCAACGTTCTATTCTCTCCCCGTACAGAAAAGCGAATCGACGCTGTTGCACCTCACGCAAGCACGAACGTTCTCTTCGCGTGGATCGTCCCATCGTCGAAAGATGTAAGACGCACGGAAATCGTGGCACATCACGTGTTTTCGGAACTCTGTCGACCGCGTATCTCAGAGACGACGCGCGCGAACCACTGGCATATACTATTATATATCGCGTTTTACCCTCCGACGCGGGGATTCCACGACGAGAGAGAGTTTCGTGAGCGGGTTGACTCGGAAGAAACGCTACGACGGGTATTTCTATTATAGAACGCATCATCGCCACCCTTTACCAGTGCCCGACGAAGGAATCACAAGGTCATCTGGAGTTTACAATGCCAGCGACGGTAATTCCAACGAAGACCCGATAAGTCAACTCAACGTTCTATTTCTCCCCGTACAGAAAAGCGAATCGACGCAATCGCACCATACGCGTGCACGTAAACAACTCTTCGCGTGGATCGTCCCATCGTCGAGAGACGTAAGTTTTCATAGTATGAATTCGCGTTTTACTCTCCGACGCGGGGATTCCACGACGAGAGAGAGTTTCGTGAGCGGGTTGACTCGGAAGAAACGCTACGACGGGTATTTCTATTATAGAACGCATCATCGCCACCCTTTACCAGTGCCCGACGAAGGAATCACAAGGTCATCTGGAGTTTACAATGCCAGCGACGGTAATTCCAACGAAGACCCGATAAGTCAACTCAACGTTCTATTTCTCCCCGTACAGAAAAGCGAATCGACGCAATCGCACCATACGCGTGCACGTAAACAACTCTTCGCGTGGATCGTCCCATCGTCGAGAGACGTAAGTTTTCATAGTATGAATTCGCGTTTTACTCTCCGACGCGGGGATTCCACGACGAGAGAGAGTTTCGTGAGCGGGTTGACTCGGAAGAAACGCTACGACGGGTATTTCTATTATAGAACGCATCATCGCCACCCTTTACCAGTGCCCGACGAAGGAATCACAAGGTCATCTGGAGTTTACAATGCCAGCGACGGTAATTCCAACGAAGACCCGATAAGTCAACTCAACGTTCTATTACTCCCCGTACAGAAAAGCGAATCGACGCAATCGCACCATACGCGTGCACGTAACAACTCTTCGCGTGGATCGTCCCATCGTCGAGAGACGTAAGTTTCATAGTAAGCCTTCGGCGTTTTACTCTCCGACGCGGGGATTCCACGACGAGAGAGAGAGTTTCGTGAGCGGGTTGACTCGGAAGAAACGCTACGACGGGTATTTCTATTATAGAACGCATCATCGCCACCCTTTACCAGTGCCCGACGAAGGAATCACAAGGTCATCTGGAGTTTACAATGCCAGCGACGGTAATTCCAACGAAGACCCGATAAGTCAACTCAACGTTCTATTTCTCCCCGTACAGAAAAGCGAATCGACGCAATCGCACCATACGCGTACACGTAAACAACTCTTCGCGTGGATCGTCCCATCGTCGAGAGACGTAAGTTTTCATAGTATGAATTCGCGTTTTACTCTCCGACGCGGGGATTCCACGACGAGAGAGAGTTTCGTGAGCGGGTTGACTCCGAAGAAACGCTACGACGGGTATTTCTATTATAGAACGCATCATCGCCACCCTTTACCAGTGCCCGACGAAGGAATCACAAGGTCATCTGGAGTTTACAATGCCAGCGACGGTAATTCCAACGAAGACCCGATAAGTCAACTCAACGTTCTATTTCTCCCCGTACAGAAAAGCGAATCGACGCAATCGCACCATACGCGTGCACGTAAACAACTCTTCGCGTGGATCGTCCCATCGTCGAGAGACGTAAGTTTTCATAGTATGAATTCGCGTTTTACTCTCCGACGCGGGGATTCCACGACGAGAGAGAGTTTCGTGAGCGGGTTGACTCGGAAGAAACGCTACGACGGGTATTTCTATTATAGAACGCATCATCGCCACCCTTTACCAGTGCCCGACGAAGGAATCACAAGGTCATCTGGAGTTTACAATGCGGAATCACAAGGTCATCTGGAGTTTACAATGCCAGCGACGGTAATTCCAACGAAGACCCGATAAGTCAACTCAACGTTCTATTACTCCCCGTACAGAAAAGCGAATCGACGCAATCGCACCATACGCGTGCACGTAACAACTCTTCGCGTGGATCGTCCCATC
>NW_027475526.1:30000-32500 GCF_051020985.1 Nomia melanderi | reverse complement strand
AAAAAAATGGAAAAAACCGATTCGTCGGAGCGAGGTGTCCTGCCCGTGCGGTAATTCCAGCAGGCGAATCGGACTTCCCGAAATTTTTCTAAGTCCCACGGTCGACACCAACTTTTTTAATAAGCGTTTTAAAATTATTTCAATGTTTAATCCATGCGTAAACATGAAGTTTATTAACGTTTTTAACATTAAAAAAAATTACAAAAATTTATTTTTCGGAAAAAAAGGAAAAAACCGATTTCGGCGGAGCGAGGTGTCCAGCCCGTGCGGTAATTCCAGCAGGCGAATCGGACTTCCCGAAATTTTTCTAAGTCCCACGGTCGACACCAACTTTTTTAATAAGCGTTTTAAAATTATTTCAATGTTTAATCCATGCGTAAACATGAAGTTTATTAACGTTTTTAACATTAAAAAAAATTACAAAAATTTATTTTTCGGAAAAAATGGAAAAAACCGATTCGTCGGAGCGAGGTGTCCTGCCCGTGCGGTAATTCCAGCAGGCGAATCGGACTTCCCGAAATTTTTCTAAGTCCCACGGTCGACACCAACTTTTTTAATAAGCGTTTTAAAATTATTTCAATGTTTAATCCATGCGTAAACATGAAGTTTATTAACGTTTTTAACATTAAAAAAAATTACAAAAATTTATTTTTCGGAAAAAAAGGAAAAAACCGATTCGGCGGAGCGAGGTGTCCAGCCCGTGCGGTAATTCCAGCAGGCGAATCGGACTTCCCGAAATTTTTCTAAGTCCCACGGTCGACACCAACTTTTTTAATAAGTGTTTTAAAATTATTTCAATGTTTAATCCATGCGTAAACATGAAGTTTATTAACGTTTTTAACATTAAAAAAAATTACAAAAATTTATTTTTCGGAAAAAATGGAAAAAACCGATTCGTCGGAGCGAGGTGTCCTGCCCGTGCGGTAATTCCAGCAGGCGAATCGGACTTCCCGAAATTTTTCTAAGTCCCACGGTCGACACCAACTTTTTTAATAAGCGTTTTAAAATTATTTCAATGTTTAATCCATGCGTAAACATGAAGTTTATTAACGTTTTTAACATTAAAAAAAATTACAAAAATTTATTTTTCGGAAAAAAAGGAAAAAACCGATTCGGCGGAGCGAGGTGTCCAGCCCGTGCGGTAATTCCAGCAGGCGAATCGGACTTCCCGAAATTTTTCTAAGTCCCACGGTCGACACCAACTTTTTTAATAAGTGTTTTAAAATTATTTCAATGTTTAATCCATGCGTAAACATGAAGTTTATTAACGTTTTTAACATTAAAAAAAATTACAAAAATTTATTTTTCGGAAAAAATGGAAAAAACCGATTCGTCGGAGCGAGGTGTCCTGCCCGTGCGGTAATTCCAGCAGGCGAATCGGACTTCCCGAAATTTTTCTAAGTCCCACGGTCGACACCAACTTTTTTAATAAGCGTTTTAAAATTATTTCAATGTTTAATCCATGCGTAAACATGATGTTTATTAACGTTTTCAACGTTAAAAAAAATTACAAAAATTTATTTTTCAAGAAAAATGGAAAATACCGATTCGGCGGAGCGAGGTGTCCAGCCCGTGCGGTAATTCCAGCAGGCGAATCGGACTTCCCGAAATTTTTCTAAGTCCCACGGTCGACACCAACTTTTTTAATAAGTGTTTTAAAATTATTTCAATGTTTAATCCATGCGTAAACATGACGTTTATTAACGTTTTTGACATTAAAAAAAATTACAAAAATTTATTTTTCAAAAAAAATGGAAAAAACCGATTCGTCGGAGCGAGGTGTCCAGCCCGTGCGGTAATTCCAGCAGGCGAATCGGACTTCCCGAAATTTTTCTAAGTCCCACGGTCGACACCAACTTTTTTAATAAGCGTTTTAAAATTATTTCAATGTTTAATCCATGCGTAAACATGATGTTTATTAACGTTTTCAACGTTAAAAAAAATTACAAAAATTTATTTTTCAAAAAAAATGGAAAAAAACCGATTCGTCGGAGCGAGGTGTCCTGCCCGTGCGGTAATTCCAGCAGGCGAATCGGACTTCCCGAAATTTTTCTAAGTCCCACGGTCGACACCAACTTTTTTAATAAGTGTTTTAAAATTATTTCAATGTTTAATCCATGCGTAAACATGACGTTTATTAACGTTTTTGACATTAAAAAAAATTACAAAAATTTATTTTTCAAAAAAAATGGAAAAAACCGATTCGTCGGAGCGAGGTGTCCAGCCCGTGCGGTAATGCCAGCAGGCGATCCGGGGTACTCGAAATTTTTCTAAGTCCCGACGGTCAAGAGTAAACTTTTTCATCGCATATTTCAAAATTTTTTCAATGTTTAATCTACGCATAAAAACGCAGTTTATCGCAGTTTTTAACGTTGAGAAAATTGACAAAAATTTTTTTTTCACTGAAAATGGAAAAAATGTATCGGTCGATGCGGGCTATCCAGGCCGTGCGGTAATTCCAGCAGGCGATCCGGGGTACTCGAAATTTTTCTAAGTCCCG
>NW_027475526.1:15000-22500 GCF_051020985.1 Nomia melanderi | reverse complement strand
CGTCAAAGCGTTCGTGCGTCGAATTCGAAAAATAAAAAAAAGAAATACACCTTTTCTCTCTCTCTCGGGGTAAAAAGAGTCGATGTGTATTGTGTATAAAGGTTCTGCTGCGAGAAGTCTCGTTTTGCCGTGTGTTTCGGTAACGACGATCCTCCGAAACGTACATCTCATTCGTAAGAGAGGAAGAAACAATCTCCCTGGGGCCAGTCGGTAATATACCGACATACGACGTGTCGTGCACATCCGTCTCACGCACGGTATACAAAATATGAATAAAACGTGTGTAGTCTCTCTCTCTCTCGACTTCTTAATATTTTCTTTCACCTCTGACGCATCATTTCAGGTGACGTCGGGAGCGCGGGAAAAAAAATTTTTCTAAACACACGAAACCGTTCATCTCACGAACAGCCGAAAAAGTTGTCGCTCAGATCCATATCGCAGTGGAGCGGTATCCGCGGGCGGTCGTAATTGAACGACGCACGACGCCGCGAACACTCACGCGAGTCCATACAAACGATTCCGATCGTTTTGCAACAACTAGAACGTACACTGTCCGTGAAATTCACAGAATTTTCGCGTGTCCGCGACAAACGCCGACGAGACACCCATCGTTCGCTCGTACGTAGCATCCTTCTCTTAACCCGACTCAGAAACGTTCTTTGCGCCCTTCGGTAAAAAAACGTTCGATCCGAAGAGGTGAACGACGGCGGGGATTTGACAGAGCTACGCAAGCAGTGTATGGTACGTAAACGACCCTCAGCCAGGCGTGGTCCAGGAATTGTATCCGTGGACCGCAATGTGCGTTCGAAATGTCGATGTTCATGTGTCCTGCAGTTCACACGTTGACGCGCAATTAGCTGCGTTCTTCATCGACCCACGAGCCAAGTGATCCACCGTTCAGGGTAATCGTATAAATTTTATATTTCACATATATAATTTTATTCTCATTTGTTCGACCTAATATCTCTCTTCTTTCAAAGAGAAGATAAAAGTTGATACCTGAATCTCCGACCAGCGCGCGAAGGAGATTCAGGCGTCGCCTTGGAGACGACACCGAAGCCTTTCGAGACGAAAAACGTTCAAGTAATATGTATATATTTCTCGACGTTCCGGGCGTATAGTGCATTCAAAACCCGCGAAAGACGCAGAAGACTCGCACGCGTGGAAACGACGGGGATATATTTTGTATCCTACCCGATACTGAATCCATCGCGTGCAGTCGACCCTCGCGTTCTTCCGATCAGACGCATCTATTGTTGCGCGCATGTTTTCGCGTCGCATCGCGCGAAACGTTGCACGAATCGTACCGATCGATCGATTGAAAGCAAATAATGAAAAAAGACTTCACAGCTGGCTCTTTGCCGGTCATTCGTCCATGTTATCTCTTGCCGCGAAATTGGCGCGCAAGAGTTGGGTGTCAGACGCGCGGCTTTAAAACGAGCTTCACGGCCGGTCCCTTCGTTACCGCTTTCGTTCTTTCTCTCGGAACGACCATGAACGAACACGACGAGCGACGCTACGGCATACACACGTCCACGGATTCGATTAAAAAAACAGACTTCACAGCTGGCTCTTTGCCGTCATTCGTCCCATATTTATCTCTTGCCGCGAAATTGGCGCGCAAGAGTTGGGTGTCAGACGCACGGCTTTAAAACGAGCTTCACGGCCGGTCCTCTCAATTCCGTGTACGGTACACGCAAGATGCGGGTTCCACTTCCAGACTACCCGGTCCCTTCTCTCTACGAGAATCGATAGTAGAAGAACGGCTCGAAAACGCGTCTCAGAGACTAGGGGAAAAGAAGCGGTATGCGAGCGAAACGAAAACGCATTATGGAAACGTCGCGAAACAATGTTCGACGGTTGCTCGGTTCCAATCGTGCGGCCGTTTCAATTTCTCGTGCGCTTCACCGTCCCTCCGTAACTCTGGCCGATCGCGTATACCGAAGAGCCGACACGCGCAAAAACCACAGGCATTGTATACTGTATATATATATGTTACAGTCACAGCCTTCGCGCGTTTTACTCTCCGACGCGGGGTTTCCACGACGAAAGAGAGACAGTTTCGTGGCGGGTGACTCGGCCGAATCGCTACGACGGGTATTTCTATTATAGAACGAATCATCGCCACCCTTTACCAGTGCCCGACGAAGGAATCACAAGGTCATCTGGAGTTTACAATGCCAGCGACGGTAATTCCAACGAAGACCCGATAAGTCAACTCATCGTTCTATTTCTCCCCGTACAGAAAAGCGAATCGACGCTAACGCACCTCGCGCAAGCACGAACGTTCTCTTCGCGTGGATCATCCCATCGTCGAAAGATGTAAAGACGCATTGGAGATCGTGGTCTCTGGCGGGCTCATTGCACGCCCCACTGCATATCTTTCCTCGAATCGAGAATGATTCGTCCACTAAGGCTGCGAAACTACGCGTCGAGGAAACTAGGGGAAAGAAGCGGGATGCGAGCGAAACGACAATACATTATGGAAACGTCGCGAAACAATGTTCGGCGGTTGCTCGTTTCCTCCTGCGGACGTTTCATTGCTCGGGCGCTTCACGTCCCTCCGTAACCTTCGCGCGATCGCGTGCCCCGGAGAGCCGGCAACCGGTGAACCACAGGCGTATAAACTATAGTCTTCTATAGCAAGCCTTCGGCGGTTACTCTCCGACGCGGGGATTCCACGACGAGAGAGAATTTCGTGGCGGGTGACATCGGTCGAAACGCTACGACGGGTATTTCTATTATAGAACGAATCATCGCCACCCTTTACCAGTGCCCGACGAAGGAATCACAAGGTCATCTGGAGTTTACAATGCCAGCGACGGTAATTCCAACGAAGACCCGATAAGTCAACTCATCGTTCTATTTCTCCCCGTACAGACAAGCGAATCAACGCTATCGCACCTCACGCATGCACGAACGTTCTCTTCGCGTGAATCGTCCCATCGTCGAAAGATATAGCCGCTTGGAGATCGTGGCCCATCAAGTTCTTCCGTAACTCCTGCGCGATCGCGTACCCCGGAGAGCAGGCAACCGGTGAACCACAGGCGTATAAACTATAGTCTTCTATAGCAAGCCTTCGCGTTTACTCTACGACGCGGGGATTCCACGACGAGAGAGATTTTCGTGGCGGGTGACACGGCCGAATCGCTACGACGGGTATTTCTATTATAGAACGAATCATCGCCACCCTTTACCAGTGCCCGACGAAGGAATCACAAGGTCATCTGGAGTTTACAATGCCAGCGACGGTAATTCCAACGAAGACCCGATAAGTCAACTCATCGTTCTATTTCTCCCCGTACAGAAAAGCGAATCGGCGCTATCGCACCTCACGCAAGCAGGAATGATCTCTTCGCGTGGATCGTCCCATCGTCGAAAGATGTAAGACGTACAGAAATCGTGGTCCATCACGATTATTCGTAACTCTCCGAGTCGCGTATCTGAGAGTAGGACAAACGGAGAACCACAGGCATAAATAATACTATATGTTTCTTATATAGTTAGCCTTCGCGTTTTACTCTCCGACATGGGATTCCACGACGAGAGAGAGTTTCGTGGCGGGTGTCTCGGCCGAATCGCTACGACGGGTATTTCTATTATAGAACGAATCATCGCCACCCTTTACCAGTGCCCGACGAAGGAATCACAAGGTCATCTGGAGTTTACAATGCCAGCGACGGTAATTCCAACGAAGACCCGATAAGTCAACTCATCGTTCTATTTCTCCCCGTACAGAAAAGCGAATCGACGCTATCGCACCTCGCGCGAGCACGTAACTACTCTTCGCGTGGATCGTCCCATCGTCGAAAGATGTAAGACGCACGGAAATCGTGGCCCATCAACGTTTTTTGTAACTCTGCCGATCGCGTATCACAGAGCCGAGACGCACATACCACAGGCGTATAATACCGTTTTCTTTCGTATGGTAAGCCTTCGCGTTTACTCTTCGGCGCGGGGTTTCCACGTCGAGAGAGACATTCGTGGCGGGTGACATCGGTCGAAACGCTACGACGGGTATTACTATTATAGAACGAATCATCGCCACCCTTTACAGTGCCCGACGAAGGAATCACAAGGTCATCTGGAGTTTACAATGCCAGCGACGGTAATTCCAACGAAGACCCGATAAGTCAACTCAACGTTCTATTTCTCCCCGTACAGAAAAGCGAATCGACGCTGTTGCACCTCACGCAAGCACGAACGTTCTCTTCGCGTGGATCGTCCCATCGTCGAAAGATGTAAGACGCACGGAAATCGTGGCACATCACGTGTTTTCGGAACTCTGTCGACCGCGTATCTCAGAGACGACGCGGCGCGAACCACTGGCATATACTATTATATATCGCGTTTTACCCTCCGACGCGGGGATTCCACGACGAGAGAGAGTTTCGTGAGCGGGTTGACTCGGAAGAAACGCTACGACGGGTATTTCTATTATAGAACGCATCATCGCCACCCTTTACCAGTGCCCGACGAAGGAATCACAAGGTCATCTGGAGTTTACAATGCCAGCGACGGTAATTCCAACGAAGACCCGATAAGTCAACTCAACGTTCTATTTCTCCCCGTACAGAAAAGCGAATCGACGCAATCGCACCATACGCGTGCACGTAAACAACTCTTCGCGTGGATCGTCCCATCGTCGAGAGACGTAAGTTTTCATAGTATGAATTCGCGTTTACTCTCCGACGCGGGGATTCCACGACGAGAGAGAGTTTCGTGAGCGGGTTGACTCGGAAGAAACGCTACGACGGGTATTTCTATTATAGAACGCATCATCGCCACCCTTTACCAGTGCCCGACGAAGGAATCACAAGGTCATCTGGAGTTTACAATGCAGCGACGGTAATTCCAACGAAGACCCGATAAGTCAACTCAACGTTCTATTTCTCCCCGTACAGAAAAGCGAATCGACGCAATCGCACCATACGCGTGCACGTAAACAACTCTTCGCGTGGATCGTCCCATCGTCGAGAGACGTAAGTTTTCATAGTATGAATTCGCGTTTTACTCTCCGACGCGGGGATTCCACGACGAGAGAGAGTTTCGTGAGCGGGTTGACTCGGAAGAAACGCTACGACGGGTATTTCTATTATAGAACGCATCATCGCACCCTTTACCAGTGCCCGACGAAGGAATCACAAGGTCATCTGGAGTTTACAATGCCAGCGACGGTAATTCCAACGAAGACCCGATAAGTCAACTCAACGTTCTATTACTCCCCGTACAGAAAAGCGAATCGACGCAATCGCACCATACGCGTGCACGTAACAACTCTTCGCGTGGATCGTCCCATCGTCGAGAGACGTAAGTTTCATAGTAAGCCTTCGGCGTTTTACTCTCCGACGCGGGGATTCCACGACGAGAGAGAGAGTTTCGTGAGCGGGTTGACTCGGAAGAAACGCTACGACGGGTATTTCTATTATAGAACGCATCATCGCCACCCTTTACCAGTGCCCGACGAAGGAATCACAAGGTCATCTGGAGTTTACAATGCCAGCGACGGTAATTCCAACGAAGACCCGATAAGTCAACTCAACGTTCTATTTCTCCCCGTACAGAAAAGCGAATCGACGCAATCGCACCATACGCGTACACGTAAACAACTCTTCGCGTGGATCGTCCCATCGTCGAGAGACGTAAGTTTTCATAGTATGAATTCGCGTTTTACTCTCCGACGCGGGGATTCCACGACGAGAGAGAGTTTCGTGAGCGGGTTGACTCCGAAGAAACGCTACGACGGGTATTTCTATTATAGAACGCATCATCGCCACCCTTTACCAGTGCCCGACGAAGGAATCACAAGGTCATCTGGAGTTTACAATGCCAGCGACGGTAATTCCAACGAAGACCCGATAAGTCAACTCAACGTTCTATTTCTCCCCGTACAGAAAAGCGAATCGACGCAATCGCACCATACGCGTGCACGTAAACAACTCTTCGCGTGGATCGTCCCATCGTCGAGAGACGTAAGTTTTCATAGTATGAATTCGCGTTTTACTCTCCGACGCGGGGATTCCACGACGAGAGAGAGTTTCGTGAGCGGGTTGACTCGGAAGAAACGCTACGACGGGTATTTCTATTATAGAACGCATCATCGCCACCCTTTACCAGTGCCCGACGAAGGAATCACAAGGTCATCTGGAGTTTACAATGCCAGCGACGGTAATTCCAACGAAGACCCGATAAGTCAACTCAACGTTCTATTACTCCCCGTACAGAAAAGCGAATCGACGCAATCGCACCATACGCGTGCACGTAACAACTCTTCGCGTGGATCGTCCCATCGTCGAGAGACGTAAGTTTCCATACTATGAATTCGCGTTTTACTCTCCGACGCGGGGATTCCACGACGAGAGAGTGTTTCGTGAGCGGGTTGACTCGGAAGAAACGCTACGACGGGTATTTCTATTATAGAACGCATCATCGCCACCCTTTACCAGTGCCCGACGAAGGAATCACAAGGTCATCTGGAGTTTACAATGCCAGCGACGGTAATTCCAACGAAGACCCGATAAGTCAACTCAACGTTCTATTGCTCCCCGTACAGAAAAGCGAATCGACGCAATCGCACCATACGCGTGCACGTAACAACTCTTCGCGTGGATCGTCCCATCGTCGAGAGACGTAAGTTTCATAAGTAAGCCTTCGGCGTTTTACTCTCCGACGCGGGGATTCCACGACGAGAGAGTGTTTCGTGGCGGGTGACTAGGCCGAAACGCTACGACGGGTATTTCTATTATAGAACGAATCATCGCCACCCTTTACCAGTGCCCGACGAAGGAATCACAAGGTCATCTGGAGTTTACAATGCCAGCGACGGTAATTCCAACGAAGACCCGATAAGTCAGCTCATCGTTCTATTTCTCCCCGTACAGAAAAGCGAATCGACGCTATCGCACCTCGCGCGAGCACGTAACAACTCTTCGCGTGGATCGTCCCATCGTCGAGAGACGTAAGACGCACGGAAATCGTGGTTCATCGCGTCTTTTCCTACTCTCTTGAATCGCAATTTCGTATAGAGCCTACACACGCGAACCACCGGCATATACTATTTCTTCTCTCATAGTAAGCCTTCGCGCGTTTTACTCTCCGACGCGGGGATTCCACGACGAGAGAGTGTTTCGTGGCGGGTGTCTCGGCCGAATCGCTACGACGGGTATTTCTATTATAGAACGAATCATCGCCACCCTTTACCAGTGCCCGACGAAGGAATCACAAGGTCATCTGGAGTTTACAATGCCAGCGACGGTAATTCCAACGAAGACCCGATAAGTCAACTCATCGTTCTATTTCTCCCGTACAGAAAAGCGAATCGACGCTATCGCACCTCGCGCGAGCACGAAACAACTCTTCGCGTGGATCGTCCCATCGTCGAAAGATGTAAGACGCACGGAAATCGTGGTTCGGCGGGCTCTATGCGCCTTGTTCAAAGTAAAAAAAAAAAATTTCGACGGACGGGAGAAGTGTATTTCTCCGCGCGTAAGCCGTTCGAAA
>NW_027475526.1:7500-12500 GCF_051020985.1 Nomia melanderi | reverse complement strand
CCTCCAAAAATTTCAAACTCTCCCGTGTATCTCTCCGAGATCTTTTTAGAAGAAAAAGAATCTCGGATGTCACATCGACTTTCAGGTTTGTAAGCACGTATGCTCGAGCGCTCTCCATCGTGTAAGCACGGACATAACGCACGAAGTCCGAAGACCGCGTACGTTAACATGCTGGACATATCGAGAAAGCGCGAACCATGCTAGGCGTACCCATGTCGAGGCCCTCGCGTTAAAGATCATACTCTTCTTTTCGTTCTCTCTTCTTTGCCCAGAAATAATATATATTTCTTATAATATATACCTCTTAGTTTATGTATTTCTCTCTTAGGACACCTCAATTTTATATGTATATATTATATTTCATTCGAACAATTTTTGTTCGTCGCCCCTTTTTGTGTGTAGTATTTCGTTTGGTCTTTGCCATTAAATTTTTGTATACGAAAAATATATTTTCGCTCGGATAGAAAACCCCTTTTGGGTTTCTGAGAGTTGATGTGAGAGTCGTACAAGTATAACGAATATACGTTGTATCCAACCCAACATTCTGGGCTTACCACATAAGGGCCATTCGGTCTGAGACACCGACCCGTGGTCATGCTGTGTAGAGAAAAATTCGCAACGGAACGCGGTACAGAACAGTCGAGGAATGGACCTCGAGGAGCTGAACGACTGCTTCTCGACCGAGATCGTAGAATAGCCGCTCGCCCGCCGCTGCGCCGACCGGTCCGCTCGAACCGACGTGCTCTCTTATAGTAACCAAACGGGCGGCCGCGACGACCGCGGCGCCGGCCGCTCAGCACGGGCGCTTATGGTGGTAAACTGCCGCGCGTACAGACCAACCGGCCGGGCTGCTGGTACTTAGCCGCTGAAACTATGGTCGATTCGAACATATATTAACATACGATTTTTATTCGATAAATCGTTATTGTACATATTAAACGTTAGTTTCCACCGAAAGAAAAATTTTTTAGAATTTTTTTTTTCCAAAAATTGCAAGAGTAAACTTTTTTAATATTCGATTTAAAAATTTTTAAATGCTTAATCCTTACATTAAACTACTGGGAGAACTCAGAAATCATAATGAAAAAAATTACAAAAATTTATTTTTCTCAGAAACTCCGAAAAACAGAGTGGTCGAATCCGTGCAAGCCGGAATTTTTCTAAGTCCCCACGGTCAAGAGTAAACTTTTTTAATAAGCGTTTTAAAATTATTTCAATGTTTAATCCATGCGTAAACATGAAGTTTATTAACGTTTTTAACATTAAAAAAAATTACAAAAATTTATTTTTCAAAAAAAATGGAAAAAACCGATTCGTCGGAGCGAGGTGTCCTGCCCGTGCGGTAATTCCAGCAGGCGAATCGGACTTCCCGAAATTTTTCTAAGTCCCACGGTCGACACCAACTTTTTTAATAAGCGTTTTAAAATTATTTCAATGTTTAATCCATGCGTAAACATGAAGTTTATTAACGTTTTTAACATTAAAAAAAATTACAAAAATTTATTTTTCGGAAAAAAAGGAAAAAACCGATTCGGCGGAGCGAGGTGTCCAGCCCGTGCGGTAATTCCAGCAGGCGAATCGGACTTCCCGAAATTTTTCTAAGTCCCACGGTCGACACCAACTTTTTTAATAAGCGTTTTAAAATTATTTCAATGTTTAATCCATGCGTAAACATGAAGTTTATTAACGTTTTTAACATTAAAAAAAATTACAAAAATTTATTTTTCGGAAAAAATGGAAAAAACCGATTCGTCGGAGCGAGGTGTCCTGCCCGTGCGGTAATTCCAGCAGGCGAATCGGACTTCCCGAAATTTTTCTAAGTCCCACGGTCGACACCAACTTTTTTAATAAGCGTTTTAAAATTATTTCAATGTTTAATCCATGCGTAAACATGAAGTTTATTAACGTTTTTAACATTAAAAAAAATTACAAAAATTTATTTTTCGGAAAAAAAGGAAAAAACCGATTCGGCGGAGCGAGGTGTCCAGCCCGTGCGGTAATTCCAGCAGGCGAATCGGACTTCCCGAAATTTTTCTAAGTCCCACGGTCGACACCAACTTTTTTAATAAGTGTTTTAAAATTATTTCAATGTTTAATCCATGCGTAAACATGAAGTTTATTAACGTTTTTAACATTAAAAAAAATTACAAAAATTTATTTTTCGGAAAAAATGGAAAAAACCGATTCGTCGGAGCGAGGTGTCCTGCCCGTGCGGTAATTCCAGCAGGCGAATCGGACTTCCCGAAATTTTTCTAAGTCCCACGGTCGACACCAACTTTTTTAATAAGCGTTTTAAAATTATTTCAATGTTTAATCCATGCGTAAACATGAAGTTTATTAACGTTTTTAACATTAAAAAAAATTACAAAAATTTATTTTTCGGAAAAAAAGGAAAAAACCGATTCGGCGGAGCGAGGTGTCCAGCCCGTGCGGTAATTCCAGCAGGCGAATCGGACTTCCCGAAATTTTTCTAAGTCCCACGGTCGACACCAACTTTTTTAATAAGTGTTTTAAAATTATTTCAATGTTTAATCCATGCGTAAACATGAAGTTTATTAACGTTTTTAACATTAAAAAAAATTACAAAAATTTATTTTTCGGAAAAAATGGAAAAAACCGATTCGTCGGAGCGAGGTGTCCTGCCCGTGCGGTAATTCCAGCAGGCGAATCGGACTTCCCGAAATTTTTCTAAGTCCCACGGTCGACACCAACTTTTTTAATAAGCGTTTTAAAATTATTTCAATGTTTAATCCATGCGTAAACATGATGTTTATTAACGTTTTCAACGTTAAAAAAAATTACAAAAATTTATTTTTCAAGAAAAATGGAAAATACCGATTCGGCGGAGCGAGGTGTCCAGCCCGTGCGGTAATTCCAGCAGGCGAATCGGACTTCCCGAAATTTTTCTAAGTCCCACGGTCGACACCAACTTTTTTAATAAGTGTTTTAAAATTATTTCAATGTTTAATCCATGCGTAAACATGACGTTTATTAACGTTTTTGACATTAAAAAAAATTACAAAAATTTATTTTTCAAAAAAAATGGAAAAAACCGATTCGTCGGAGCGAGGTGTCCAGCCCGTGCGGTAATTCCAGCAGGCGAATCGGACTTCCCGAAATTTTTCTAAGTCCCACGGTCGACACCAACTTTTTTAATAAGCGTTTTAAAATTATTTCAATGTTTAATCCATGCGTAAACATGATGTTTATTAACGTTTTCAACGTTAAAAAAAATTACAAAAATTTATTTTTCAAAAAAAATGGAAAAAACCGATTCGTCGGAGCGAGGTGTCCTGCCCGTGCGGTAATTCCAGCAGGCGAATCGGACTTCCCGAAATTTTTCTAAGTCCCACGGTCGACACCAACTTTTTTAATAAGTGTTTTAAAATTATTTCAATGTTTAATCCATGCGTAAACATGACGTTTATTAACGTTTTTGACATTAAAAAAAATTACAAAAATTTATTTTTCAAAAAAAATGGAAAAAACCGATTCGTCGGAGCGAGGTGTCCAGCCCGTGCGGTAATGCCAGCAGGCGATCCGGGGTACTCGAAATTTTTCTAAGTCCCGACGGTCAAGAGTAAACTTTTTCATCGCATATTTCAAAATTTTTTCAATGTTTAATCTACGCATAAAAACGCAGTTTATCGCAGTTTTTAACGTTGAGAAAATTGACAAAAATTTTTTTTTCACTGAAAATGGAAAAAATGTATCGGTCGATGCGGGCTATCCAGGCCGTGCGGTAATTCCAGCAGGCGATCCGGGGTACTCGAAATTTTTCTAAGTCCCGACGGTCAAGAGTAAACTTTTTCATCACATATTTCAAAATTTTTTTAATGTTTAATCCACGCATAAAAACGCAGTTTATTAACGTTTTTAACGTTGAGAAAATTGACAAAAATTTTTTTTTCACTGAAAATGGAAAAAATGTATCGGTCGATGCGGGCTGTCCAGGCCGTGCGGTAATTCCAGCAGGCGATCCGAGGTACTCGAAATTTTTCTAAGTCCGAACGGTCAAGAGTAAACTTTTTCATCACATATTTCAAAATTTTTTTAATGTTTAATCCACGCATAAAAACGCAGTTTATTAACGTTTTTAACGTTGAGAAAATTGACAAAAATTTTTTTTTCACTGAAAATGGAAAAAATGTATCGGTCGATGCGAGCTG
This sequence comes from Nomia melanderi, assembly GCF_051020985.1. Taxonomy (NCBI): domain Eukaryota; kingdom Metazoa; phylum Arthropoda; class Insecta; order Hymenoptera; family Halictidae; genus Nomia; species Nomia melanderi. Next base: position 8,331 of record NW_027475526.1, on the reverse strand, counting down.
TCCAGGCCGTGCGGTAATTCCAGCCGGCGATCCGAGGTACTCGAAATTTTTCTAAGTCCGAACGGTCAAGAGTAAACTTTTTCATCACATATTTCAAAATTTTTTCAATGTTTAATCCACTCATAAAAACGCAGTTTATTAACGTTTTTAACGTTGAGAAAATTGACAAAAATTTTTTTTTCACTGAAAATGGAAAAAATGTATCGGTCGATGCGGGCTGTCCAGGCCGTGCGGTAATTCCAGCAGGCGATCCGGGGTACTCGAAATTTTTCTAAGTCCGAACGGTCAAGAATAAACTTTTTTATTACATGTTTTAAAAATTTTTCAATGCTTAATCCGTGCATAAGAGTGCAGTTTATTAACGTTTTTAAGGTTGAAAAAATTGACAAAAATTTTTTTTTCTCTGAAAATGAAAAAAATGTATCGGTCGAAGCGGGCTGTCCAGGCCGCGCGGTAATGCCAGCAGGTCGAACGGGGCGACCCGAAATTTTTCTAAGTCCCTGCGGTCAAGAATAAACTTTTTTATTATGCGTTTTAAAATTTTTTCGGCGCTTAATCCATGGATAAAAAGGCAGCCCGAACACGTTTTTAACGTTGAAAAAATTGACCAAAATTTTTTTTTCACAAAAACTGCGAAAAACAGATCGACCGAATCTACTTTTCTCCGTCTCGCGGTAAGTCCAACCGGCCAAACCGGCTGACTCGAAATTTTTCCAAGTCCCAACGGTCAGGAATAAAATTTTTCAAAATTCGGTTTAAAAATTTTCCAACGCTTAAGTCGTGTACGAATAACGATGAAAAAATGTACAAAAATTTTTTTTATCTCGTTAT
>NW_027475526.1:0-2500 GCF_051020985.1 Nomia melanderi | reverse complement strand
TCAATCGAATTTCATAAAAATCGCTCAAAGGCAAAAAAAACAAAGTCTAGAGGAGAGTGCGTTCGAACACAACAATATTCATATTATAACGTATATAAATGATAAATATACCGCGACACGCGCGACTCCGTATCGTCGCGAAAAATCGTTCGCGAACGCGTCTTATGCGCCTCACCAGTGGTCTCTGCTGCGTCGCGTGTCTATATTCTCTTTTTACACTCTTCTCCTTCTTCTATCACATTTTACTCGATCGCGAAAAAGACTCTCGCTAGACGATCTCGCGCTCCGGTTAACTTTAACGCCCGTCCGAGAAGAATTTTCGGGGACTGGACGACCGAAGCGGATCTCGCGCGGTCTCGCGATCGACAGTGAAGAGAAGTGCAGAAGAGGAAAAGAAGACACGACAAACACACACCATGGGGCGACCGACGCGTTCGTTTCAACGCTTTCGCACAAAGTCGGCGGCGGTTATATATTTATATCATTATATTCCGGCGGACGGGACGCGACGTTCGAAAGCCTCGCCAAAGAGGAGCTCCTGCCTCTTCCTCTCTCTTTTCTACGAGAAAAGATAAACGTATTTTACGGGGATACGGAAACGTTACCACGTGGTGTCACACACGATCGTCCGTCTCTTCTCTATAGCAGAAACCGATAAAAATACACCTCCCGAAAGAGAGTATATGGTGATTCTTTTTATATATATATATATTCGAAATACAACTGAACGTGGCGGAAGCGCACGGTGGTGGTCCAGCGAGGACACGCGACGACGGGGAATAAGAACTATTCGACCCGTTACGAATACGCATGCTCGTCCCGCACGATTTTAACACACACCGTGTTTTTCTCCAGTCGTCAAAGCGTTCGTGCGTCGAATTCGAAAAATAAAAAAAAAAGAAAAACACCTTTTCTCTCTCTCGGGGTAAAAGAGTCGATGTGTATTGTGTATAAAGGTTCTGCGAGAAGTCTCGTTTTGACGTGTGTTCCGCCGATAACGACGATCCTCCGAAACGGGGATACAGAAACGTTACACCTCACAACACGATCTCCGTCTCTTCTCTATAGCAGAAACCGATAAAAATACACCTCCCGAAAGAGAGTATATGGTGATTCTTTTTATATATATATATTTCGAAATTCAACTGAACGTGGCGGAAGCGCACGGTGGTGGTCCAGCGAGGACACGCGACGACGGGGAATAAGAACTATTCGACCCGTTACGAATACGCATGCTCGTCCCGCACGATTTTAACACACACCGTGTTTTTCTCCAGTCGTCAAAGCGTTCGTGCGTCGAATTCGAAAAATAAAAAAAAGAAATACACCTTTTCTCTCTCTCTCGGGGTAAAAAGAGTCGATGTGTATTGTGTATAAAGGTTCTGCTGCGAGAAGTCTCGTTTTGCCGTGTGTTTCGGTAACGACGATCCTCCGAAACGTACATCTCATTCGTAAGAGAGGAAGAAAACAATCTCCCTGGGGCCAGTCGGTAATATACCGACATACGACGTGTCGTGCACATCCGTCTCACGCACGGTATACAAAATATGAATAAAACGTGTGTAGTCTCTCTCTCTCTCGACTTCTTAATATTTTCTTTCACCTCTGACGCATCATTTCAGGTGACGTCGGGAGCGCGGGAAAAAAAATTTTTCTAAACACACGAAACCGTTCATCTCACGAACAGCCGAAAAAGTTGTCGCTCAGATCCATATCGCAGTGGAGCGGTATCCGCGGGCGGTCGTAATTGAACGACGCACGACGCCGCGAACACTCACGCGAGTCCATACAAACGATTCCGATCGTTTTGCAACAACTAGAACGTACACTGTCCGTGAAATTCACAGAATTTTCGCGTGTCCGCGACAAACGCCGACGAGACACCCATCGTTCGCTCGTACGTAGCATCCTTCTCTTAACCCGACTCAGAAACGTTCTTTGCGCCCTTCGGTAAAAAAACGTTCGATCCGAAGAGGTGAACGACGGCGGGGATTTGACAGAGCTACGCAAGCAGTGTATGGTACGTAAACGACCCTCAGCCAGGCGTGGTCCAGGAATTGTATCCGTGGACCGCAATGTGCGTTCGAAATGTCGATGTTCATGTGTCCTGCAGTTCACACGTTGACGCGCAATTAGCTGCGTTCTTCATCGACCCACGAGCCAAGTGATCCACCGTTCAGGGTAATCGTATAAATTTTATATTTCACATATATAATTTTATTCTCATTTGTTCGACCTAATATCTCTCTTCTTTCAAAGAGAAGATAAAAGTTGATACCTGAATCTCCGACCAGCGCGCGAAGGAGATTCAGGCGTCGCCTTGGAGACGACACCGAAGCCTTTCGAGACGAAAAACGTTCAAGTAATATGTATATATTTCTCGACGTTCCGGGCGTATAGTGCATTCAAAAACCCGCGAAAGACGCAGAAGACTCGCACGCGTGGAAACGACGGGGATATATTTTGTATCCTACCCGATACTGAATCCATCGCGTGCAGT
>NW_027475525.1:35000-42264 GCF_051020985.1 Nomia melanderi | reverse complement strand
CATGCCGCTGGAACTTGTAAATCGGCGCGCGCAGGCAACATGCCGCTGGGACTTGGAGAAACGAGCGATAGAGAGAGGAAAAACTTTTCTTCTCTTTCGCGTTCGTTTCTCCATTTTTTTTTCGCTCCGATGAAAAGCAATACGCCGCTGGAACTTTGAAATCGGCGCGCTCGAGCGAAACTTGGAGGAACGAACGATAGAGAGGAAGAAAATTTTCTTCTCTTTCGTTCGTTTCTCCATTTTTTTTTCGCTCCGATGAAAAGCAATACGCCGCTGGAACTTTGAAATCGGCGCGCTCGAGCGAAACTTGGAGGAACGAACGACAGAGAGGAAAAAATTTTTCTCCTCTTTCGTTCGTTTCTCCGTTTTTTTTCGCTCAGTTGAAAAGCAATACGCCGCTGGAACTTTGAAAAATAACGAGATAAAAAAAATTTTTGTACATTTTTTCATCGTTATTCGTACACGACTTAAGCGTTGGAAAATTTTTAAACCGAATTTTGAAAAATTTTATTCCTGACCGTTGGGACTTGGAAAAATTTCGAGTCAGCCGGTTTGGCCGGTTGGACTTACCGCGAGACGGAGAAAAGTAGATTCGGTCGATCTGTTTTTCGCAGTTTTTGTGAAAAAAAAATTTTGGTCAATTTTTTCAACGTTAAAAACGTGTTCGGGCTGCCTTTTTATCCATGGATTAAGCGCCGAAAAAATTTTAAAACGCATAATAAAAAAGTTTATTCTTGACCGCAGGGACTTAGAAAAATTTCGGGTCGCCCCGTTCGACCTGCTGGCATTACCGCGCGGCCTGGACAGCCCGCTTCGACCGATACATTTTTTTCATTTTCAGAGAAAAAAAAATTTTTGTCAATTTTTTCAACCTTAAAAACGTTAATAAACTGCACTCTTATGCACGGATTAAGCATTGAAAAATTTTTAAAACATGTAATAAAAAAGTTTATTCTTGACCGTTCGGACTTAGAAAAATTTCGAGTACCCCGGATCGCCTGCTGGAATTACCGCACGGCCTGGACAGCCCGCATCGACCGATACATTTTTTCCATTTTCAGTGAAAAAAAATTTTTGTCAATTTTCTCAACGTTAAAAACGTTAATAAACTGCGTTTTTATGAGTGGATTAAACATTGAAAAAATTTTGAAATATGTGATGAAAAAGTTTACTCTTGACCGTTCGGACTTAGAAAAATTTCGAGTACCTCGGATCGCCGGCTGGAATTACCGCACGGCCTGGACAGCTCGCATCGACCGATACATTTTTTCCATTTTCAGTGAAAAAAAAATTTTTGTCAATTTTCTCAACGTTAAAAACGTTAATAAACTGCGTTTTTATGCGTGGATTAAACATTAAAAAAATTTTGAAATATGTGATGAAAAAGTTTACTCTTGACCGTTCGGACTTAGAAAAATTTCGAGTACCTCGGATCGCCTGCTGGAATTACCGCACGGCCTGGACAGCCCGCATCGACCGATACATTTTTTCCATTTTCAGTGAAAAAAAAATTTTTGTCAATTTTCTCAACGTTAAAAACGTTAATAAACTGCGTTTTTATGCGTGGATTAAACATTAAAAAAATTTTGAAATATGTGATGAAAAAGTTTACTCTTGACCGTCGGGACTTAGAAAAATTTCGAGTACCCCGGATCGCCTGCTGGAATTACCGCACGGCCTGGATAGCCCGCATCGACCGATACATTTTTTCCATTTTCAGTGAAAAAAAAATTTTTGTCAATTTTCTCAACGTTAAAAACGTTAATAAACTGCGTTTTTATGCGTGGATTAAACATTAAAAAAATTTTGAAATATGTGATGAAAAAGTTTACTCTTGACCGTCGGGACTTAGAAAAATTTCGAGTACCCCGGATCGCCTGCTGGAATTACCGCACGGCCTGGATAGCCCGCATCGACCGATACATTTTTTCCATTTTCAGTGAAAAAAAAATTTTTGTCAATTTTCTCAACGTTAAAAACGTTAATAAACTGCGTTTTTATGCGTGGATTAAACATTAAAAAAATTTTGAAATATGTGATGAAAAAGTTTACTCTTGACCGTCGGGACTTAGAAAAATTTCGAGTACCCCGGATCGCCTGCTGGAATTACCGCACGGCCTGGATAGCCCGCATCGACCGATACATTTTTTCCATTTTCAGTGAAAAAAAAATTTTTGTCAATTTTCTCAACGTTAAAAACGTTAATAAACTGCGTTTTTATGCGTGGATTAAACATTAAAAAAATTTTGAAATATGTGATGAAAAAGTTTACTCTTGACCGTCGGGACTTAGAAAAATTTCGAGTACCCCGGATCGCCTGCTGGAATTACCGCACGGCCTGGATAGCCCGCATCGACCGATACATTTTTTCCATTTTCAGTGAAAAAAAAATTTTTGTCAATTTTCTCAACGTTAAAAACTGCGATAAACTGCGTTTTTATGCGTAGATTAAACATTGAAAAAATTTTGAAATATGCGATGAAAAAGTTTACTCTTGACCGTCGGGACTTAGAAAAATTTCGAGTACCCCGGATCGCCTGCTGGCATTACCGCACGGGCTGGACACCTCGCTCCGACGAATCGGTTTTTTCCATTTTTTTTGAAAAATAAATTTTTGTAATTTTTTTTAATGTCAAAAACGTTAATAAACGTCATGTTTACGCATGGATTAAACATTGAAATAATTTTAAAACACTTATTAAAAAAGTTGGTGTCGACCGTGGGACTTAGAAAAATTTCGGGAAGTCCGATTCGCCTGCTGGAATTACCGCACGGGCAGGACACCTCGCTCCGACGAATCGGTTTTTTCCATTTTTTTTGAAAAATAAATTTTTGTAATTTTTTTTAACGTTGAAAACGTTAATAAACATCATGTTTACGCATGGATTAAACATTGAAATAATTTTAAAACGCTTATTAAAAAAGTTGGTGTCGACCGTGGGACTTAGAAAAATTTCGGGAAGTCCGATTCGCCTGCTGGAATTACCGCACGGGCAGGACACCTCGCTCCGACGAATCGGTTTTTTTCCATTTTTTCCGAAAAATAAATTTTTGTAATTTTTTTTAATGTTAAAAACGTTAATAAACTTCATGTTTACGCATGGATTAAACATTGAAATAATTTTAAAACGCTTATTAAAAAAGTTGGTGTCGACCGTGGGACTTAGAAAAATTTCGGGAAGTCCGATTCGCCTGCTGGAATTACCGCACGGGCTGGACACCTCGCTCCGCCGAATCGGTTTTTTCCTTTTTTTCCGAAAAATAAATTTTTGTAATTTTTTTTAATGTTAAAAACGTTAATAAACTTCATGTTTACGCATGGATTAAACATTGAAATAATTTTAAAACGCTTATTAAAAAAGTTGGTGTCGACCGTGGGACTTAGAAAAATTTCGGGAAGTCCGATTCGCCTGCTGGAATTACCGCACGGGCAGGACACCTCGCTCCGACGAATCGGTTTTTTCCATTTTTTCCGAAAAATAAATTTTTGTAATTTTTTTTAATGTTAAAAACGTTAATAAACTTCATGTTTACGCATGGATTAAACATTGAAATAATTTTAAAACGCTTATTAAAAAAGTTGGTGTCGACCGTGGGACTTAGAAAAATTTCGGGAAGTCCGATTCGCCTGCTGGAATTACCGCACGGGCAGGACACCTCGCTCCGACGAATCGGTTTTTTCCATTTTTTTTGAAAAATAAATTTTTGTAATTTTTTTAACGTTGAAAACGTTAATAAACATCATGTTTACGCATGGATTAAACATTGAAATAATTTTAAAACGCTTATTAAAAAAGTTGGTGTCGACCGTGGGACTTAGAAAAATTTCGGGAAGTCCGATTCGCCTGCTGGAATTACCGCACGGGCTGGACACCTCGCTCCGACGAATCGGTTTTTTCCATTTTTTTTTGAAAAATAAATTTTTGTAATTTTTTTTAATGTCAAAAACGTTAATAAACGTCATGTTTACGCATGGATTAAACATTGAAATAATTTTAAACACTTATTAAAAAAGTTGGTGTCGACCGTGGGACTTAGAAAAATTTCGGGAAGTCCGATTCGCCTGCTGGAATTACCGCACACGGGCTGGACACCTCGCTCCGCCGAATCGGTATTTTCCATTTTTCTTGAAAAATAAATTTTTGTAATTTTTTTTAACGTTGAAAACGTTAATAAACATCATGTTTACGCATGGATTAAACATTGAAATAATTTTAAAACGCTTATTAAAAAAGTTGGTGTCGACCGTGGGACTTAGAAAAATTTCGGGAAGTCCGATTCGCCTGCTGGAATTACCGCACGGGCTGGACACCTCGCTCCGCCGAATCGGTATTTTCCATTTTTCTTGAAAAATAAATTTTTGTAATTTTTTTTAACGTTGAAAACGTTAATAAACATCATGTTTACGCATGGATTAAACATTGAAATAATTTTAAAACGCTTATTAAAAAAGTTGGTGTCGACCGTGGGACTTAGAAAAATTTCGGGAAGTCCGATTCGCCTGCTGGAATTACCGCACGGGCTGGACACCTCGCTCCGCCGAATCGGTTTTTTCCTTTTTTTCCGAAAAATAAATTTTTGTAATTTTTTTTAATGTTAAAAACGTTAATAAACTTCATGTTTACGCATGGATTAAACATTGAAATAATTTTAAAACGCTTATTAAAAAAGTTGGTGTCGACCGTGGGACTTAGAAAAATTTCGGGAAGTCCGATTCGCCTGCTGGAATTACCGCACGGGCAGGACACCTCGCTCCGACGAATCGGTTTTTTCCATTTTTTCCGAAAAATAAATTTTTGTAATTTTTTTTAATGTTAAAAACGTTAATAAACTTCATGTTTACGCATGGATTAAACATTGAAATAATTTTAAAACGCTTATTAAAAAAGTTGGTGTCGACCGTGGGACTTAGAAAAATTTCGGGAAGTCCGATTCGCCTGCTGGAATTACCGCACGGGCAGGACACCTCGCTCCGACGAATCGGTTTTTTCCATTTTTTTTGAAAAATAAATTTTTGTAATTTTTTTTAACGTTGAAAACGTTAATAAACATCATGTTTACGCATGGATTAAACATTGAAATAATTTTAAAACGCTTATTAAAAAAGTTGGTGTCGACCGTGGGACTTAGAAAAATTTCGGGAAGTCCGATTCGCCTGCTGGAATTACCGCACGGGCTGGACACCTCGCTCCGCCGAATCGGTTTTTTCCTTTTTTTCCGAAAAATAAATTTTTGTAATTTTTTTTAATGTTAAAAACGTTAATAAACTTCATGTTTACGCATGGATTAAACATTGAAATAATTTTAAAACGCTTATTAAAAAAGTTGGTGTCGACCGTGGGACTTAGAAAAATTTCGGGAAGTCCGATTCGCCTGCTGGAATTACCGCACGGGCAGGACACCTCGCTCCGACGAATCGGTTTTTTCCATTTTTTCCGAAAAATAAATTTTTGTAATTTTTTTTAATGTTAAAAACGTTAATAAACTTCATGTTTACGCATGGATTAAAACATTGAAATAATTTTAAAACGCTTATTAAAAAAGTTGGTGTCGACCGTGGGACTTAGAAAAATTTCGGGAAGTCCGATTCGCCTGCTGGAATTACCGCACGGGCAGGACACCTCGCTCCGACGAATCGGTTTTTTCCATTTTTTTTGAAAAATAAATTTTTGTAATTTTTTTTAACGTTGAAAACGTTAATAAACATCATGTTTACGCATGGATTAAACATTGAAATAATTTTAAAACGCTTATTAAAAAAGTTGGTGTCGACCGTGGGACTTAGAAAAATTTCGGGAAGTCCGATTCGCCTGCTGGAATTACCGCACGGGCTGGACACCTCGCTCCGCCGAATCGGTTTTTTCCTTTTTTTCCGAAAAATAAATTTTTGTAATTTTTTTTAATGTTAAAAACGTTAATAAACTTCATGTTTACGCATGGATTAAACATTGAAATAATTTTAAAACGCTTATTAAAAAAGTTGGTGTCGACCGTGGGACTTAGAAAAATTTCGGGAAGTCCGATTCGCCTGCTGGAATTACCGCACGGGCAGGACACCTCGCTCCGACGAATCGGTTTTTTCCATTTTTTCCGAAAAATAAATTTTTGTAATTTTTTTTAATGTTAAAAACGTTAATAAACTTCATGTTTACGCATGGATTAAACATTGAAATAATTTTAAAACGCTTATTAAAAAAGTTGGTGTCGACCGTGGACTTAGAAAAATTTCGGGAAGTCCGATTCGCCTGCTGGAATTACCGCACGGGCTGGACACCTCGCTCCGCCGAATCGGTTTTTTCCTTTTTTTCCGAAAAATAAATTTTTGTAATTTTTTTTAATGTTAAAAACGTTAATAAACTTCATGTTTACGCATGGATTAAACATTGAAATAATTTTAAAACGCTTATTAAAAAAGTTGGTGTCGACCGTGGGACTTAGAAAAATTTCGGGAAGTCCGATTCGCCTGCTGGAATTACCGCACGGGCAGGACACCTCGCTCCGACGAATCGGTTTTTTCCATTTTTTCCGAAAAATAAATTTTTGTAATTTTTTTTAATGTTAAAAACGTTAATAAACTTCATGTTTACGCATGGATTAAACATTGAAATAATTTTAAAACGCTATTAAAAAAGTTGGTGTCGACCGTGGGACTTAGAAAAATTTCGGGAAGTCCGATTCGCCTGCTGGAATTACCGCACGGGCAGGACACCTCGCTCCGACGAATCGGTTTTTTCCATTTTTTTTGAAAAATAAATTTTTGTAATTTTTTTTAACGTTGAAAACGTTAATAAACATCATGTTTACGCATGGATTAAACATTGAAATAATTTTAAAACGCTTATTAAAAAAGTTGGTGTCGACCGTGGGACTTAGAAAAATTTCGGGAAGTCCGATTCGCCTGCTGGAATTACCGCACGGGCTGGACACCTCGCTCCGCCGAATCGGTTTTTTCCTTTTTTTCCGAAAAATAAATTTTTGTAATTTTTTTTAATGTTAAAAACGTTAATAAACTTCATGTTTACGCATGGATTAAACATTGAAATAATTTTAAAACGCTTATTAAAAAAGTTGGTGTCGACCGTGGGACTTAGAAAAATTTCGGGAAGTCCGATTCGCCTGCTGGAATTACCGCACGGGCAGGACACCTCGCTCCGACGAATCGGTTTTTTCCATTTTTTCCGAAAAATAAATTTTTGTAATTTTTTTTAATGTTAAAAACGTTAATAAACTTCATGTTTACGCATGGATTAAACATTGAAATAAT
>NW_027475525.1:22500-30000 GCF_051020985.1 Nomia melanderi | reverse complement strand
GAGTTGACTTATCGGGTCTTCGTTGGAATTACCGTCGCTGGCATTGTAAACTCCAGATGACCTTGTGATTCCTTCGTCGGGCACTGGTAAAGGGTGGCCGATGATGCGTTCTATAATAGAAATACCCGTCGTAGCGTTTCTTCCGAGTCAACCCGCTCACGAAACTCTCTCTCGTCGTGGAATCCCCGCGTCGGAGAGTAAAACGCGAATTCATACTATGAAAACTTACGTCTCTCGACGATGGGACGATCCACGCGAAGAGTTGTTTACGTGCACGCGTATGGTGCGATTGCGTCGATTCGCTTTCTGTACGGGGAGAAATAGAACGTTGAGTTGACTTATCGGGTCTTCGTTGGAATTACCGTCGCTGGCATTGTAAACTCCAGATGACCTTGTGATTCTTCGTCGGGCACTGGTAAAGGGTGGCGATGATGCGTTCTATAATAGAAATACCCGTCGTAGCGTTTCTTCCGAGTCAACCCGCTCACGAAACTCTCTCTCGTCGTGGAATCCCCGCGTCGGAGAGTAAAACGCCGAATTCATACTATGAAAACTTACGTCTCTCGACGATGGGACGATCCACGCGAAGAGTTGTTTACGTGTACGCGTATGGTGCGATTGCGTCGATTCGCTTTTCTGTACGGGGAGAAATAGAACGTTGAGTTGACTTATCGGGTCTTCGTTGGAATTACCGTCGCTGGCATTGTAAACTCCAGATGACCTTGTGATTCCTTCGTCGGGCACTGGTAAAGGGTGGCGATGATGCGTTCTATAATAGAAATACCCGTCGTAGCGTTTCTTCCGAGTCAACCCGCTCACGAAACTCTCTCTCTCGTCGTGGAATCCCCGCGTCGGAGAGTAAAACGCCGAAGGCTTACTATGAAACTTACGTCTCTCGACGATGGGACGATCCACGCGAAGAGTTGTTACGTGCACGCGTATGGTGCGATTGCGTCGATTCGCTTTTCTGTACGGGGAGTAATAGAACGTTGAGTTGACTTATCGGGTCTTCGTTGGAATTACCGTCGCTGGCATTGTAAACTCCAGATGACCTTGTGATTCCTTCGTCGGGCACTGGTAAAGGGTGGCGATGATGCGTTCTATAATAGAAATACCCGTCGTAGCGTTTCTTCCGAGTCAACCCGCTCACGAAACTCTCTCTCGTCGTGGAATCCCCGCGTCGGAGAGTAAAACGCGAATTCATACTATGAAAACTTACGTCTCTCGACGATGGGACGATCCACGCGAAGAGTTGTTTACGTGCACGCGTATGGTGCGATTGCGTCGATTCGCTTTTCTGTACGGGGAGAAATAGAACGTTGAGTTGACTTATCGGGTCTTCGTTGGAATTACCGTCGCTGGCATTGTAAACTCCAGATGACCTTGTGATTCCTTCGTCGGGCACTGGTAAAGGGTGGCGATGATGCGTTCTATAATAGAAATACCCGTCGTAGCGTTTCTTCCGAGTCAACCCGCTCACGAAACTCTCTCTCGTCGTGGAATCCCCGCGTCGGAGAGTAAAACGCGAATTCATACTATGAAAACTTACGTCTCTCGACGATGGGACGATCCACGCGAAGAGTTGTTTACGTGCACGCGTATGGTGCGATTGCGTCGATTCGCTTTTCTGTACGGGGAGAAATAGAACGTTGAGTTGACTTATCGGGTCTTCGTTGGAATTACCGTCGCTGGCATTGTAAACTCCAGATGACCTTGTGATTCCTTCGTCGGGCACTGGTAAAGGGTGGCGATGATGCGTTCTATAATAGAAATACCCGTCGTAGCGTTTCTTCCGAGTCAACCCGCTCACGAAACTCTCTCTCGTCGTGGAATCCCCGCGTCGGAGGGTAAAACGCGATATATAATAGTATATGCCAGTGGTTCGCGCGCGTCGTCTCTGAGATACGCGGTCGACAGAGTTCCGAAAACACGTGATGTGCCACGATTTCCGTGCGTCTTACATCTTTCGACGATGGGACGATCCACGCGAAGAGAACGTTCGTGCTTGCGTGAGGTGCAACAGCGTCGATTCGCTTTTCTGTACGGGGAGAAATAGAACGTTGAGTTGACTTATCGGGTCTTCGTTGGAATTACCGTCGCTGGCATTGTAAACTCCAGATGACCTTGTGATTCCTTCGTCGGGCACTGGTAAAGGGTGGCGATGATTCGTTCTATAATAGTAATACCCGTCGTAGCGTTTCGACCGATGTCACCCGCCACGAATGTCTCTCTCGACGTGGAAACCCCGCGCCGAAGAGTAAACGCGAAGGCTTACCATACGAAAGAAAACGGTATTATACGCCTGTGGTATGTGCGTCTCGGCTCTGTGATACGCGATCGGCAGAGTTACAAAAAAACGTTGATGGGCCACGATTTCCGTGCGTCTTACATCTTTCGACGATGGGACGATCCACGCGAAGAGTAGTTACGTGCTCGCGCGAGGTGCGATAGCGTCGATTCGCTTTTCTGTACGGGGAGAAATAGAACGATGAGTTGACTTATCGGGTCTTCGTTGGAATTACCGTCGCTGGCATTGTAAACTCCAGATGACATTGTGATTCCTTCGTCGGGCACTGGTAAAGGGTGGCGATGATTCGTTCTATAATAGAAATACCCGTCGTAGCGATTCGGCCGAGACACCCGCCACGAAACTCTCTCTCGTCGTGGAATCCCCATGTCGGAGAGTAAAACGCGAAGGCTAACTATATAAGAAACATATAGTATTATTTATGCCTGTGGTTCTCCGTTTGTCCTACTCTCAGATACGCGACTCGGAGAGTTACGAATAATCGTGATGGACCACGATTTCTGTACGTCTTACATCTTTCGACGATGGGACGATCCACGCGAAGAGATCATTCCTGCTTGCGTGAGGTGCGATAGCGCCGATTCGCTTTTCTGTACGGGGAGAAATAGAACGATGAGTTGACTTATCGGGTCTTCGTTGGAATTACCGTCGCTGGCATTGTAAACTCCAGATGACCTTGTGATTCCTTCGTCGGGCACTGGTAAAGGGTGGCGATGATTCGTTCTATAATAGAAATACCCGTCGTAGCGATTCGGCCGTGTCACCCGCCACGAAAATCTCTCTCGTCGTGAATCCCCGCGTCGTAGAGTAAACGCGAAGGCTTGCTATAGAAGACTATAGTTTATACGCCTGTGGTTCACCGGTTGCCTGCTCTCCGGGGTACGCGATCGCGCAGGAGTTACGGAAGAACTTGATGGGCCACGATCTCCAAGCGGCTATATCTTTCGACGATGGGACGATTCACGCGAAGAGAAACGTTCGTGCATGCGTGAGGTGCGATAGCGTTGATTCGCTTGTCTGTACGGGGAGAAATAGAACGATGAGTTGACTTATCGGGTCTCGTTGGAATTACCGTCGCTGGCATTGTAAACTCCAGATGACCTTGTGATTCCTTCGTCGGCACTGGTAAAGGGTGGCGATGATTCGTTCTATAATAGAAATACCCGTCGTAGCGTTTTCGACCGATGTCACCCGCCACGAAATTCTCTCTCGTCGTGGAATCCCCGCGTCGGAGAGTAACCGCCGAAGGCTTGTATAGAAGACTATAGTTTATACGCCTGTGGTTCACCGGTTGCCGGCTCTCCGGGGCACGCGATCGCGCGAAGGTTACGGAGGGACGTGAAGCGCCCGAGCAATGAAACGTCCGCAGGAGGAAACGAGCAACCGCCGAACATTGTTTCGCGACGTTTCCATAATGTATTGTCGTTTCGCTCGCATCCCGCTTCTTTCCCCTAGTTTCCTCGACGCGTAGTTTCGCAGCCTTAGTGGACGAATCATTCTCGATTCGAGGAAAGATATGCAGTGGGGCGTGCAATGAGCCCGCCAGAGACCACGATCTCCAATGCGTCTTTACATCTTTCGACGATGGGATGATCCACGCGAAGAGAACGTTCGTGCTTGCGCGAGGTGCGTTAGCGTCGATTCGCTTTTCTGTACGGGGAGAAATAGAACGATGAGTTGACTTATCGGGTCTTCGTTGGAATTACCGTCGCTGGCATTGTAAACTCCAGATGACCTTGTGATTCCTTCGTCGGGCACTGGTAAAGGGTGGCGATGATTCGTTCTATAATAGAAATACCCGTCGTAGCGATTCGGCCGAGTCACCCGCCACGAAACTGTCTCTCTTTCGTCGTGGAAACCCCGCGTCGGAGAGTAAAACGCGCGAAGGCTGTGACTGTAACATATATATATACAGTATACAATGCCTGTGGTTTTTGCGCGTGTCGGCTCTTCGGTATACGCGATCGGCCAGAGTTACGGAGGGACGGTGAAGCGCACGAGAAATTGAAACGGCCGCACGATTGGAACCGAGCAACCGTCGAACATTGTTTCGCGACGTTTCCATAATGCGTTTTCGTTTCGCTCGCATACCGCTTCTTTTCCCCTAGTCTCTGAGACGCGTTTTCGAGCCGTTCTTCTACTATCGATTCTCGTAGAGAGAAGGGACCGGGTAGTCTGGAAGTGGAACCCGCATCTTGCGTGTACCGTACACGGAATTGAGAGGACCGGCCGTGAAGCTCGTTTTAAAGCCGTGCGTCTGACACCCAACTCTTGCGCGCCAATTTCGCGGCAAGAGATAATATGGGACGAATGACCGGCAAAGAGCCAGCTGTGAAGTCTGTTTTTTTAATCGAATCCGTGGACGTGTGTATGCCGTAGCGTCGCTCGTCGTGTTCGTTCATGGTCGTTCCGAGAGAAAGAACGAAAGCGGTAACGAAGGGACCGGCCGTGAAGCTCGTTTTAAAGCCGCGCGTCTGACACCCAACTCTTGCGCGCCAATTTCGCGGCAAGAGATAACATGGGACGAATGACCGGCAAAGAGCCAGCTGTGAAGTCTTTTTTCATTATTTGCTTTCAATCGATCGATCGGTACGATTCGTGCAACGTTTCGCGCGATGCGACGCGAAAACATGCGCGCAACAATAGATGCGTCTGATCGGAAGAACGCGAGGGTCGACTGCACGCGATGGATTCAGTATCGGGTAGGATACAAAATATATCCCCGTCGTTTCCACGCGTGCGAGTCTTCTGCGTCTTTCGCGGGTTTTTGAATGCACTATACGCCCGGAACGTCGAGAAATATATACATATTACTTGAACGTTTTTCGTCTCGAAAGGCTTCGGTGTCGTCTCCAAGGCGACGCCTGAATCTCCTTCGCGCGCTGGTCGGAGATTCAGGTATCAACTTTTATCTTCTCTTTGAAAGAAGAGAGATATTAGGTCGAACAAATGAGAATAAAATTATATATGTGAAATATAAAATTTATACGATTACCCTGAACGGTGGATCACTTGGCTCGTGGGTCGATGAAGAACGCAGCTAATTGCGCGTCAACGTGTGAACTGCAGGACACATGAACATCGACATTTCGAACGCACATTGCGGTCCACGGATACAATTCCTGGACCACGCCTGGCTGAGGGTCGTTTACGTACCATACACTGCTTGCGTAGCTCTGTCAAATCCCCGCCGTCGTTCACCTCTTCGGATCGAACGTTTTTTTACCGAAGGGCGCAAAGAACGTTTCTGAGTCGGGTTAAGAGAAGGATGCTACGTACGAGCGAACGATGGGTGTCTCGTCGGCGTTTGTCGCGGACACGCGAAAATTCTGTGAATTTCACGGACAGTGTACGTTCTAGTTGTTGCAAAACGATCGGAATCGTTTGTATGGACTCGCGTGAGTGTTCGCGGCGTCGTGCGTCGTTCAATTACGACCGCCCGCGGATACCGCTCCACTGCGATATGGATCTGAGCGACAACTTTTTCGGCTGTTCGTGAGATGAACGGTTTCGTGTGTTTAGAAAAATTTTTTTTCCCGCGCTCCCGACGTCACCTGAAATGATGCGTCAGAGGTGAAAGAAAATATTAAGAAGTCGAGAGAGAGAGAGACTACACACGTTTTATTCATATTTTGTATACCGTGCGTGAGACGGATGTGCACGACACGTCGTATGTCGGTATATTACCGACTGGCCCCAGGGAGATTGTTTTCTTCCTCTCTTACGAATGAGATGTACGTTTCGGAGGATCGTCGTTACCGAAACACACGGCAAAACGAGACTTCTCGCAGCAGAACCTTTATACACAATACACATCGACTCTTTTTACCCCGAGAGAGAGAGAAAAGGTGTATTTCTTTTTTTTATTTTTCGAATTCGACGCACGAACGCTTTGACGACTGGAGAAAAACACGGTGTGTGTTAAAATCGTGCGGGACGAGCATGCGTATTCGTAACGGGTCGAATAGTTCTTATTCCCCGTCGTCGCGTGTCCTCGCTGGACCACCACCGTGCGCTTCCGCCACGTTCAGTTGAATTTCGAAATATATATATATAAAAAGAATCACCATATACTCTCTTTCGGGAGGTGTATTTTTATCGGTTTCTGCTATAGAGAAGAGACGGAGATCGTGTTGTGAGGTGTAACGTTTCTGTATCCCCGTTTCGGAGGATCGTCGTTATCGGCGGAACACACGTCAAAACGAGACTTCTCGCAGAACCTTTATACACAATACACATCGACTCTTTTACCCCGAGAGAGAGAAAAGGTGTTTTTCTTTTTTTTTTATTTTTCGAATTCGACGCACGAACGCTTTGACGACTGGAGAAAAACACGGTGTGTGTTAAAATCGTGCGGGACGAGCATGCGTATTCGTAACGGGTCGAATAGTTCTTATTCCCCGTCGTCGCGTGTCCTCGCTGGACCACCACCGTGCGCTTCCGCCACGTTCAGTTGTATTTCGAAATATATATATATATAAAAAGAATCACCATATACTCTCTTTCGGGAGGTGTATTTTTATCGGTTTCTGCTATAGAGAAGAGACGGACGATCGTGTGTGACACCACGTGGTAACGTTTCCGTATCCCCGTAAAATACGTTTATCTTTTCTCGTAGAAAAGAGAGAGGAAGAGGCAGGAGCTCCTCTTTGGCGAGGCTTTCGAACGTCGCGTCCCGTCCGCCGGAATATAATGATATAAATATATAACCGCCGCCGACTTTGTGCGAAAGCGTTGAAACGAACGCGTCGGTCGCCCCATGGTGTGTGTTTGTCGTGTCTTCTTTTCCTCTTCTGCACTTCTCTTCACTGTCGATCGCGAGACCGCGCGAGATCCGCTTCGGTCGTCCAGTCCCCGAAAATTCTTCTCGGACGGGCGTTAAAGTTAACCGGAGCGCGAGATCGTCTAGCGAGAGTCTTTTTCGCGATCGAGTAAAATGTGATAGAAGAAGGAGAAGAGTGTAAAAAGAGAATATAGACACGCGACGCAGCAGAGACCACTGGTGAGGCGCATAAGACGCGTTCGCGAACGATTTTTCGCGACGATACGGAGTCGCGCGTGTCGCGGTATATTTATCATTTATATACGTTATAATATGAATATTGTTGTGTTCGAACGCACTCTCCTCTAGACTTTGTTTTTTTTGCCTTTGAGCGATTTTTATGAAATTCGATTGAATTTTCATACAATTC
>NW_027475525.1:12500-17500 GCF_051020985.1 Nomia melanderi | reverse complement strand
AAAAAATTTTTGTACATTTTTTCATCGTTATTCGTACACGACTTAAGCGTTGGAAAATTTTTAAACCGAATTTTGAAAAATTTTATTCCTGACCGTTGGGACTTGGAAAAATTTCGAGTCAGCCGGTTTGGCCGGTTGGACTTACCGCGAGACGGAGAAAAGTAGATTCGGTCGATCTGTTTTTCGCAGTTTTTGTGAAAAAAAAATTTTGGTCAATTTTTTCAACGTTAAAAACGTGTTCGGGCTGCCTTTTTATCCATGGATTAAGCGCCGAAAAAATTTTAAAACGCATAATAAAAAAGTTTATTCTTGACCGCAGGGACTTAGAAAAATTTCGGGTCGCCCCGTTCGACCTGCTGGCATTACCGCGCGGCCTGGACAGCCCGCTTCGACCGATACATTTTTTTCATTTTCAGAGAAAAAAAAATTTTTGTCAATTTTTTCAACCTTAAAAACGTTAATAAACTGCACTCTTATGCACGGATTAAGCATTGAAAAATTTTTAAAACATGTAATAAAAAAGTTTATTCTTGACCGTTCGGACTTAGAAAAATTTCGAGTACCCCGGATCGCCTGCTGGAATTACCGCACGGCCTGGACAGCCCGCATCGACCGATACATTTTTTCCATTTTCAGTGAAAAAAAAATTTTTGTCAATTTTCTCAACGTTAAAAACGTTAATAAACTGCGTTTTTATGAGTGGATTAAACATTGAAAAAATTTTGAAATATGTGATGAAAAAGTTTACTCTTGACCGTTCGGACTTAGAAAAATTTCGAGTACCTCGGATCGCCGGCTGGAATTACCGCACGGCCTGGACAGCTCGCATCGACCGATACATTTTTTCCATTTTCAGTGAAAAAAAAATTTTTGTCAATTTTCTCAACGTTAAAAACGTTAATAAACTGCGTTTTTATGCGTGGATTAAACATTAAAAAAATTTTGAAATATGTGATGAAAAAGTTTACTCTTGACCGTTCGGACTTAGAAAAATTTCGAGTACCTCGGATCGCCTGCTGGAATTACCGCACGGCCTGGACAGCCCGCATCGACCGATACATTTTTTCCATTTTCAGTGAAAAAAAAATTTTTGTCAATTTTCTCAACGTTAAAAACGTTAATAAACTGCGTTTTTATGCGTGGATTAAACATTAAAAAAATTTTGAAATATGTGATGAAAAAGTTTACTCTTGACCGTCGGGACTTAGAAAAATTTCGAGTACCCCGGATCGCCTGCTGGAATTACCGCACGGCCTGGATAGCCCGCATCGACCGATACATTTTTTCCATTTTCAGTGAAAAAAAAATTTTTGTCAATTTTCTCAACGTTAAAAACTGCGATAAACTGCGTTTTTATGCGTAGATTAAACATTGAAAAAATTTTGAAATATGCGATGAAAAAGTTTACTCTTGACCGTCGGGACTTAGAAAAATTTCGAGTACCCCGGATCGCCTGCTGGCATTACCGCACGGGCTGGACACCTCGCTCCGACGAATCGGTTTTTTCCATTTTTTTTGAAAAATAAATTTTTGTAATTTTTTTTAATGTCAAAAACGTTAATAAACGTCATGTTTACGCATGGATTAAACATTGAAATAATTTTAAAACACTTATTAAAAAAGTTGGTGTCGACCGTGGGACTTAGAAAAATTTCGGGAAGTCCGATTCGCCTGCTGGAATTACCGCACGGGCAGGACACCTCGCTCCGACGAATCGGTTTTTTCCATTTTTTTTGAAAAATAAATTTTTGTAATTTTTTTTAACGTTGAAAACGTTAATAAACATCATGTTTACGCATGGATTAAACATTGAAATATTTTAAAACGCTTATTAAAAAAGTTGGTGTCGACCGTGGGACTTAGAAAAATTTCGGGAAGTCCGATTCGCCTGCTGGAATTACCGCACGGGCTGGACACCTCGCTCCGACGAATCGGTTTTTTCCATTTTTTTTGAAAAATAAATTTTTGTAATTTTTTTTAATGTCAAAAACGTTAATAAACGTCATGTTTACGCATGGATTAAACATTGAAATAATTTTAAAACACTTATTAAAAAAGTTGGTGTCGACCGTGGGACTTAGAAAAATTTCGGGAAGTCCGATTCGCCTGCTGGAATTACCGCACGGGCTGGACACCTCGCTCCGCCGAATCGGTATTTTCCATTTTTCTTGAAAAATAAATTTTTGTAATTTTTTTTAACGTTGAAAACGTTAATAAACATCATGTTTACGCATGGATTAAACATTGAAATAATTTTAAAACGCTTATTAAAAAAGTTGGTGTCGACCGTGGGACTTAGAAAAATTTCGGGAAGTCCGATTCGCCTGCTGGAATTACCGCACGGGCAGGACACCTCGCTCCGACGAATCGGTTTTTTCCATTTTTTCCGAAAAATAAATTTTTGTAATTTTTTTTAATGTTAAAAACGTTAATAAACTTCATGTTTACGCATGGATTAAACATTGAAATAATTTTAAAACACTTATTAAAAAAGTTGGTGTCGACCGTGGGACTTAGAAAAATTTCGGGAAGTCCGATTCGCCTGCTGGAATTACCGCACGGGCTGGACACCTCGCTCCGCCGAATCGGTTTTTTCCTTTTTTTCCGAAAAATAAATTTTTGTAATTTTTTTTAATGTTAAAAACGTTAATAAACTTCATGTTTACGCATGGATTAAACATTGAAATAATTTTAAAACGCTTATTAAAAAAGTTGGTGTCGACCGTGGGACTTAGAAAAATTTCGGGAAGTCCGATTCGCCTGCTGGAATTACCGCACGGGCAGGACACCTCGCTCCGACGAATCGGTTTTTTCCATTTTTTCCGAAAAATAAATTTTTGTAATTTTTTTTAATGTTAAAAACGTTAATAAACTTCATGTTTACGCATGGATTAAACATTGAAATAATTTTAAAACACTTATTAAAAAAGTTGGTGTCGACCGTGGGACTTAGAAAAATTTCGGGAAGTCCGATTCGCCTGCTGGAATTACCGCACGGGCTGGACACCTCGCTCCGCCGAATCGGTTTTTTCCTTTTTTTCCGAAAAATAAATTTTTGTAATTTTTTTTAATGTTAAAAACGTTAATAAACTTCATGTTTACGCATGGATTAAACATTGAAATAATTTTAAAACGCTTATTAAAAAAGTTGGTGTCGACCGTGGGACTTAGAAAAATTTCGGGAAGTCCGATTCGCCTGCTGGAATTACCGCACGGGCAGGACACCTCGCTCCGACGAATCGGTTTTTTCCATTTTTTCCGAAAAATAAATTTTTGTAATTTTTTTTAATGTTAAAAACGTTAATAAACTTCATGTTTACGCATGGATTAAACATTGAAATAATTTTAAAACGCTTATTAAAAAAGTTGGTGTCGACCGTGGGACTTAGAAAAATTTCGGGAAGTCCGATTCGCCTGCTGGAATTACCGCACGGGCTGGACACCTCGCTCCGCCGAATCGGTTTTTTCCTTTTTTTCCGAAAAATAAATTTTTGTAATTTTTTTTAATGTTAAAAACGTTAATAAACTTCATGTTTACGCATGGATTAAACATTGAAATAATTTTAAAACGCTTATTAAAAAAGTTGGTGTCGACCGTGGGACTTAGAAAAATTTCGGGAAGTCCGATTCGCCTGCTGGAATTACCGCACGGGCAGGACACCTCGCTCCGACGAATCGGTTTTTTCCATTTTTTTTGAAAAATAAATTTTTGTAATTTTTTTTAATGTTAAAAACGTTAATAAACTTCATGTTTACGCATGGATTAAACATTGAAATAATTTTAAAACGCTTATTAAAAAAGTTTACTCTTGACCGTGGGGACTTAGAAAAATTCCGGCTTGCACGGATTCGACCACTCTGTTTTTCGGAGTTTCTGAGAAAAATAAATTTTTGTAATTTTTTTCATTATGATTTCTGAGTTCTCCCAGTAGTTTAATGTAAGGATTAAGCATTTAAAAATTTTTAAATCGAATATTAAAAAAGTTTACTCTTGCAATTTTTGGAAAAAAAAAATTCTAAAAAATTTTTCTTTCGGTGGAAACTAACGTTTAATATGTACAATAACGATTTATCGAATAAAAATCGTATGTTAATATATGTTCGAATCGACCATAGTTTCAGCGGCTAAGTACCAGCAGCCCGGCCGGTTGGTCTGTACGCGCGGCAGTTTACCACCATAAGCGCCCGTGCTGAGCGGCCGGCGCCGCGGTCGTCGCGCGGCCGCCCGTTTGGTTACTATAAGAGAGCACGTCGGTTCGAGCGGACCGGTCGGCGCAGCGGCGGGCGAGCGGCTATTCTACGATCTCGGTCGAGAAGCAGTCGTTCAGCTCCTCGAGGTCCATTCCTCGACTGTTCTGTACCGCGTTCCGTTGCGAATTTTTCTCTACACAGCATGACCACGGGTCGGTGTCTCAGACCGAATGGCCCTTATGTGGTAAGCCCAGAATGTTGGGTTGGATACAACGTATATTCGTTATACTTGTACGACTCTCACATCAACTCTCAGAAACCCAAAAGGGGTTTTCTATCCGAGCGAAAATATATTTTTCGTATACAAAAATTTAATGGCAAAGACCAAACGAAATACTACACACAAAAAGGGGCGACGAACAAAAATTGTTCGAATGAAATATAATATATACATATAAAATTGAGGTGTCCTAAGAGAGAAATACATAAACTAAGAGGTATATATTATAAGAAATATATATTATTTCTGGGCAAAGAAGAGAGAACGAAAAGAAGAGTATGATCTTTAACGCGAGGGCCTCGACATGGGTACGCCTAGCATGGTTCGCGCTTTCTCGATATGTCCAGCATGTTAACGTACGCGGTCTTCGGACTTCGTGCGTTATGTCCGTGCTTACACGATGGAGAGCGCTCGAGCATACGTGCTTACAAACCTGAAAGTCGATGTGACATCCGAGATTCTTTTTCTTCTAAAAAGATCTCGGAGAGATACACGGGAGAGTTTGAAATTTTTGGAGGTCCTCCTGATG
>NW_027475525.1:0-10000 GCF_051020985.1 Nomia melanderi | reverse complement strand
TACGCGCGGAGAAATACACTTCTCCCGTCCGTCGAAATTTTTTTTTTTTACTTTGAACAAGGCGCATAGAGCCCGCCGAACCACGATTTCCGTGCGTCTTACATCTTTCGACGATGGGACGATCCACGCGAAGAGTTGTTTCGTGCTCGCGCGAGGTGCGATAGCGTCGATTCGCTTTTCTGTACGGGGAGAAATAGAACGAT
The DNA here is from genome assembly GCF_051020985.1 of Nomia melanderi. Lineage (NCBI taxonomy): Eukaryota > Metazoa > Arthropoda > Insecta > Hymenoptera > Halictidae > Nomia > Nomia melanderi. Next base: position 9,797 of record NW_027475525.1, on the reverse strand, counting down.
GAGTTGACTTATCGGGTCTTCGTTGGAATTACCGTCGCTGGCATTGTAAACTCCAGATGACCTTGTGATTCCTTCGTCGGGCACTGGTAAAGGGTGGCGATGATTCGTTCTATAATAGAAATACCCGTCGTAGCGATTCGGCCGAGACACCCGCCACGAAACACTCTCTCGTCGTGGAATCCCCGCGTCGGAGAGTAAAACGCGCGAAGGCTTACTATGAGAGAAGAAATAGTATATGCCGGTGGTTCGCGTGTGTAGGCTCTATACGAAATTGCGATTCAAGAGAGTAGGAAAAGACGCGATGAACCACGATTTCCGTGCGTCTTACGTCTCTCGACGATGGGACGATCCACGCGAAGAGTTGTTACGTGCTCGCGCGAGGTGCGATAGCGTCGATTCGCTTTTCTGTACGGGGAGAAATAGAACGATGAGCTGACTTATCGGGTCTTCGTTGGAATTACCGTCGCTGGCATTGTAAACTCCAGATGACCTTGTGATTCCTTCGTCGGGCACTGGTAAAGGGTGGCGATGATTCGTTCTATAATAGAAATACCCGTCGTAGCGTTTCGGCCTAGTCACCCGCCACGAAACACTCTCTCGTCGTGGAATCCCCGCGTCGGAGAGTAAAACGCCGAAGGCTTACTTATGAAACTTACGTCTCTCGACGATGGGACGATCCACGCGAAGAGTTGTTACGTGCACGCGTATGGTGCGATTGCGTCGATTCGCTTTTCTGTACGGGGAGCAATAGAACGTTGAGTTGACTTATCGGGTCTTCGTTGGAATTACCGTCGCTGGCATTGTAAACTCCAGATGACCTTGTGATTCCTTCGTCGGGCACTGGTAAAGGGTGGCGATGATGCGTTCTATAATAGAAATACCCGTCGTAGCGTTTCTTCCGAGTCAACCCGCTCACGAAACACTCTCTCGTCGTGGAATCCCCGCGTCGGAGAGTAAAACGCGAATTCATAGTATGGAAACTTACGTCTCTCGACGATGGGACGATCCACGCGAAGAGTTGTTACGTGCACGCGTATGGTGCGATTGCGTCGATTCGCTTTTCTGTACGGGGAGTAATAGAACGTTGAGTTGACTTATCGGGTCTTCGTTGGAATTACCGTCGCTGGCATTGTAAACTCCAGATGACCTTGTGATTCCTTCGTCGGGCACTGGTAAAGGGTGGCGATGATGCGTTCTATAATAGAAATACCCGTCGTAGCGTTTCTTCCGAGTCAACCCGCTCACGAAACTCTCTCTCGTCGTGGAATCCCCGCGTCGGAGAGTAAAACGCGAATTCATACTATGAAAACTTACGTCTCTCGACGATGGGACGATCCACGCGAAGAGTTGTTTACGTGCACGCGTATGGTGCGATTGCGTCGATTCGCTTTTCTGTACGGGGAGAAATAGAACGTTGAGTTGACTTATCGGGTCTTCGTTGGAATTACCGTCGCTGGCATTGTAAACTCCAGATGACCTTGTGATTCCTTCGTCGGGCACTGGTAAAGGGTGGCGATGATGCGTTCTATAATAGAAATACCCGTCGTAGCGTTTCTTCGGAGTCAACCCGCTCACGAAACTCTCTCTCGTCGTGGAATCCCCGCGTCGGAGAGTAAAACGCGAATTCATACTATGAAAACTTACGTCTCTCGACGATGGGACGATCCACGCGAAGAGTTGTTTACGTGTACGCGTATGGTGCGATTGCGTCGATTCGCTTTTCTGTACGGGGAGAAATAGAACGTTGAGTTGACTTATCGGGTCTTCGTTGGAATTACCGTCGCTGGCATTGTAAACTCCAGATGACCTTGTGATTCCTTCGTCGGGCACTGGTAAAGGGTGGCGATGATGCGTTCTATAATAGAAATACCCGTCGTAGCGTTTCTTCCGAGTCAACCCGCTCACGAAACTCTCTCTCTCGTCGTGGAATCCCCGCGTCGGAGAGTAAAACGCCGAAGGCTTACTATGAAACTTACGTCTCTCGACGATGGGACGATCCACGCGAAGAGTTGTTACGTGCACGCGTATGGTGCGATTGCGTCGATTCGCTTTTCTGTACGGGGAGTAATAGAACGTTGAGTTGACTTATCGGGTCTTCGTTGGAATTACCGTCGCTGGCATTGTAAACTCCAGATGACCTTGTGATTCCTTCGTCGGGCACTGGTAAAGGGTGGCGATGATGCGTTCTATAATAGAAATACCCGTCGTAGCGTTTCTTCCGAGTCAACCCGCTCACGAAACTCTCTCTCGTCGTGGAATCCCCGCGTCGGAGAGTAAAACGCGAATTCATACTATGAAAACTTACGTCTCTCGACGATGGGACGATCCACGCGAAGAGTTGTTTACGTGCACGCGTATGGTGCGATTGCGTCGATTCGCTTTTCTGTACGGGGAGAAATAGAACGTTGAGTTGACTTATCGGGTCTTCGTTGGAATTACCGTCGCTGGCATTGTAAACTCCAGATGACCTTGTGATTCCTTCGTCGGGCACTGGTAAAGGGTGGCGATGATGCGTTCTATAATAGAAATACCCGTCGTAGCGTTTCTTCCGAGTCAACCCGCTCACGAAACTCTCTCTCGTCGTGGAATCCCCGCGTCGGAGAGTAAAACGCGAATTCATACTATGAAAACTTACGTCTCTCGACGATGGGACGATCCACGCGAAGAGTTGTTTACGTGCACGCGTATGGTGCGATTGCGTCGATTCGCTTTTCTGTACGGGGAGAAATAGAACGTTGAGTTGACTTATCGGGTCTTCGTTGGAATTACCGTCGCTGGCATTGTAAACTCCAGATGACCTTGTGATTCCTTCGTCGGGCACTGGTAAAGGGTGGCGATGATGCGTTCTATAATAGAAATACCCGTCGTAGCGTTTCTTCCGAGTCAACCCGCTCACGAAACTCTCTCTCGTCGTGGAATCCCCGCGTCGGAGGGTAAAACGCGATATATAATAGTATATGCCAGTGGTTCGCGCGCGTCGTCTCTGAGATACGCGGTCGACAGAGTTCCGAAAACACGTGATGTGCCACGATTTCCGTGCGTCTTACATCTTTCGACGATGGGACGATCCACGCGAAGAGAACGTTCGTGCTTGCGTGAGGTGCAACAGCGTCGATTCGCTTTTCTGTACGGGGAGAAATAGAACGTTGAGTTGACTTATCGGGTCTTCGTTGGAATTACCGTCGCTGGCATTGTAAACTCCAGATGACCTTGTGATTCCTTCGTCGGGCACTGGTAAAGGGTGGCGATGATTCGTTCTATAATAGTAATACCCGTCGTAGCGTTTCGACCGATGTCACCCGCCACGAATGTCTCTCTCGACGTGGAAACCCCGCGCCGAAGAGTAAACGCGAAGGCTTACCATACGAAAGAAAACGGTATTATACGCCTGTGGTATGTGCGTCTCGGCTCTGTGATACGCGATCGGCAGAGTTACAAAAAAACGTTGATGGGCCACGATTTCCGTGCGTCTTACATCTTTCGACGATGGGACGATCCACGCGAAGAGTAGTTACGTGCTCGCGCGAGGTGCGATAGCGTCGATTCGCTTTTCTGTACGGGGAGAAATAGAACGATGAGTTGACTTATCGGGTCTTCGTTGGAATTACCGTCGCTGGCATTGTAAACTCCAGATGACCTTGTGATTCCTTCGTCGGGCACTGGTAAAGGGTGGCGATGATTCGTTCTATAATAGAAATACCCGTCGTAGCGATTCGGCCGAGACACCCGCCACGAAACTCTCTCTCGTCGTGGAATCCCCATGTCGGAGAGTAAAACGCGAAGGCTAACTATATAAGAAACATATAGTATTATTTATGCCTGTGGTTCTCCGTTTGTCCTACTCTCAGATACGCGACTCGGAGAGTTACGAATAATCGTGATGGACCACGATTTCTGTACGTCTTACATCTTTCGACGATGGGACGATCCACGCGAAGAGATCATTCCTGCTTGCGTGAGGTGCGATAGCGCCGATTCGCTTTTCTGTACGGGGAGAAATAGAACGATGAGTTGACTTATCGGGTCTTCGTTGGAATTACCGTCGCTGGCATTGTAAACTCCAGATGACCTTGTGATTCCTTCGTCGGGCACTGGTAAAGGGTGGCGATGATTCGTTCTATAATAGAAATACCCGTCGTAGCGATTCGGCCGTGTCACCCGCCACGAAAATCTCTCTCGTCGTGGAATCCCCGCGTCGTAGAGTAAACGCGAAGGCTTGCTATAGAAGACTATAGTTTATACGCCTGTGGTTCACCGGTTGCCTGCTCTCCGGGGTACGCGATCGCGCAGGAGTTACGGAAGAACTTGATGGGCCACGATCTCCAAGCGGCTATATCTTTCGACGATGGGACGATTCACGCGAAGAGAACGTTCGTGCATGCGTGAGGTGCGATAGCGTTGATTCGCTTGTCTGTACGGGGAGAAATAGAACGATGAGTTGACTTATCGGGTCTTCGTTGGAATTACCGTCGCTGGCATTGTAAACTCCAGATGACCTTGTGATTCCTTCGTCGGGCACTGGTAAAGGGTGGCGATGATTCGTTCTATAATAGAAATACCCGTCGTAGCGTTTCGACCGATGTCACCCGCCACGAAATTCTCTCTCGTCGTGGAATCCCCGCGTCGGAGAGTAACCGCCGAAGGCTTGCTATAGAAGACTATAGTTTATACGCCTGTGGTTCACCGGTTGCCGGCTCTCCGGGGCACGCGATCGCGCGAAGGTTACGGAGGGACGTGAAGCGCCCGAGCAATGAAACGTCCGCAGGAGGAAACGAGCAACCGCCGAACATTGTTTCGCGACGTTTCCATAATGTATTGTCGTTTCGCTCGCATCCCGCTTCTTTCCCCTAGTTTCCTCGACGCGTAGTTTCGCAGCCTTAGTGGACGAATCATTCTCGATTCGAGGAAAGATATGCAGTGGGGCGTGCAATGAGCCCGCCAGAGACCACGATCTCCAATGCGTCTTTACATCTTTCGACGATGGGATGATCCACGCGAAGAGAACGTTCGTGCTTGCGCGAGGTGCGTTAGCGTCGATTCGCTTTTCTGTACGGGGAGAAATAGAACGATGAGTTGACTTATCGGGTCTTCGTTGGAATTACCGTCGCTGGCATTGTAAACTCCAGATGACCTTGTGATTCCTTCGTCGGGCACTGGTAAAGGGTGGCGATGATTCGTTCTATAATAGAAATACCCGTCGTAGCGATTCGGCCGAGTCACCCGCCACGAAACTGTCTCTCTTTCGTCGTGGAAACCCCGCGTCGGAGAGTAAAACGCGCGAAGGCTGTGACTGTAACATATATATATACAGTATACAATGCCTGTGGTTTTTGCGCGTGTCGGCTCTTCGGTATACGCGATCGGCCAGAGTTACGGAGGGACGGTGAAGCGCACGAGAAATTGAAACGGCCGCACGATTGGAACCGAGCAACCGTCGAACATTGTTTCGCGACGTTTCCATAATGCGTTTTCGTTTCGCTCGCATACCGCTTCTTTTCCCCTAGTCTCTGAGACGCGTTTTCGAGCCGTTCTTCTACTATCGATTCTCGTAGAGAGAAGGGACCGGGTAGTCTGGAAGTGGAACCCGCATCTTGCGTGTACCGTACACGGAATTGAGAGGACCGGCCGTGAAGCTCGTTTTAAAGCCGTGCGTCTGACACCCAACTCTTGCGCGCCAATTTCGCGGCAAGAGATAATATGGGACGAATGACCGGCAAAGAGCCAGCTGTGAAGTCTGTTTTTTTAATCGAATCCGTGGACGTGTGTATGCCGTAGCGTCGCTCGTCGTGTTCGTTCATGGTCGTTCCGAGAGAAAGAACGAAAGCGGTAACGAAGGGACCGGCCGTGAAGCTCGTTTTAAAGCCGCGCGTCTGACACCCAACTCTTGCGCGCCAATTTCGCGGCAAGAGATAACATGGGACGAATGACCGGCAAAGAGCCAGCTGTGAAGTCTTTTTTCATTATTTGCTTTCAATCGATCGATCGGTACGATTCGTGCAACGTTTCGCGCGATGCGACGCGAAAACATGCGCGCAACAATAGATGCGTCTGATCGGAAGAACGCGAGGGTCGACTGCACGCGATGGATTCAGTATCGGGTAGGATACAAAATATATCCCCGTCGTTTCCACGCGTGCGAGTCTTCTGCGTCTTTCGCGGGTTTTTGAATGCACTATACGCCCGGAACGTCGAGAAATATATACATATTACTTGAACGTTTTTCGTCTCGAAAGGCTTCGGTGTCGTCTCCAAGGCGACGCCTGAATCTCCTTCGCGCGCTGGTCGGAGATTCAGGTATCAACTTTTATCTTCTCTTTGAAAGAAGAGAGATATTAGGTCGAACAAATGAGAATAAAATTATATATGTGAAATATAAAATTTATACGATTACCCTGAACGGTGGATCACTTGGCTCGTGGGTCGATGAAGAACGCAGCTAATTGCGCGTCAACGTGTGAACTGCAGGACACATGAACATCGACATTTCGAACGCACATTGCGGTCCACGGATACAATTCCTGGACCACGCCTGGCTGAGGGTCGTTTACGTACCATACACTGCTTGCGTAGCTCTGTCAAATCCCCGCCGTCGTTCACCTCTTCGGATCGAACGTTTTTTTACCGAAGGGCGCAAAGAACGTTTCTGAGTCGGGTTAAGAGAAGGATGCTACGTACGAGCGAACGATGGGTGTCTCGTCGGCGTTTGTCGCGGACACGCGAAAATTCTGTGAATTTCACGGACAGTGTACGTTCTAGTTGTTGCAAAACGATCGGAATCGTTTGTATGGACTCGCGTGAGTGTTCGCGGCGTCGTGCGTCGTTCAATTACGACCGCCCGCGGATACCGCTCCACTGCGATATGGATCTGAGCGACAACTTTTTCGGCTGTTCGTGAGATGAACGGTTTCGTGTGTTTAGAAAAATTTTTTTTCCCGCGCTCCCGACGTCACCTGAAATGATGCGTCAGAGGTGAAAGAAAATATTAAGAAGTCGAGAGAGAGAGAGACTACACACGTTTTATTCATATTTTGTATACCGTGCGTGAGACGGATGTGCACGACACGTCGTATGTCGGTATATTACCGACTGGCCCCAGGGAGATTGTTTTCTTCCTCTCTTACGAATGAGATGTACGTTTCGGAGGATCGTCGTTACCGAAACACACGGCAAAACGAGACTTCTCGCAGCAGAACCTTTATACACAATACACATCGACTCTTTTTACCCCGAGAGAGAGAGAAAAGGTGTATTTCTTTTTTTTATTTTTCGAATTCGACGCACGAACGCTTTGACGACTGGAGAAAAACACGGTGTGTGTTAAAATCGTGCGGGACGAGCATGCGTATTCGTAACGGGTCGAATAGTTCTTATTCCCCGTCGTCGCGTGTCCTCGCTGGACCACCACCGTGCGCTTCCGCCACGTTCAGTTGAATTTCGAAATATATATATATAAAAAGAATCACCATATACTCTCTTTCGGGAGGTGTATTTTTATCGGTTTCTGCTATAGAGAAGAGACGGAGATCGTGTTGTGAGGTGTAACGTTTCTGTATCCCCGTTTCGGAGGATCGTCGTTATCGGCGGAACACACGTCAAAACGAGACTTCTCGCAGAACCTTTATACACAATACACATCGACTCTTTTACCCCGAGAGAGAGAAAAGGTGTTTTTCTTTTTTTTTTATTTTTCGAATTCGACGCACGAACGCTTTGACGACTGGAGAAAAACACGGGTGTGTGTTAAAATCGTGCGGGACGAGCATGCGTATTCGTAACGGGTCGAATAGTTCTTATTCCCCGTCGTCGCGTGTCCTCGCTGGACCACCACCGTGCGCTTCCGCCACGTTCAGTTGTATTTCGAAATATATATATATATAAAAAGAATCACCATATACTCTCTTTCGGGAGGTGTATTTTTATCGGTTTCTGCTATAGAGAAGAGACGGACGATCGTGTGTGACACCACGTGGTAACGTTTCCGTATCCCCGTAAAATACGTTTATCTTTTCTCGTAGAAAAGAGAGAGGAAGAGGCAGGAGCTCCTCTTTGGCGAGGCTTTCGAACGTCGCGTCCCGTCCGCCGGAATATAATGATATAAATATATAACCGCCGCCGACTTTGTGCGAAAGCGTTGAAACGAACGCGTCGGTCGCCCCATGGTGTGTGTTTGTCGTGTCTTCTTTTCCTCTTCTGCACTTCTCTTCACTGTCGATCGCGAGACCGCGCGAGATCCGCTTCGGTCGTCCAGTCCCCGAAAATTCTTCTCGGACGGGCGTTAAAGTTAACCGGAGCGCGAGATCGTCTAGCGAGAGTCTTTTTCGCGATCGAGTAAAATGTGATAGAAGAAGGAGAAGAGTGTAAAAAGAGAATATAGACACGCGACGCAGCAGAGACCACTGGTGAGGCGCATAAGACGCGTTCGCGAACGATTTTTCGCGACGATACGGAGTCGCGCGTGTCGCGGTATATTTATCATTTATATACGTTATAATATGAATATTGTTGTGTTCGAACGCACTCTCCTCTAGACTTTGTTTTTTTTGCCTTTGAGCGATTTTTATGAAATTCGATTGAATTTTCATACAATTCACGTTCACGACGACCTCAGAGTAGGCGAGATTACCCGCTGAATTTAAGCATATTACTAAGCGGAGGAAAAGAAACTAACAAGGATTTCCTTAGTAGCTGCGAGCGAACAGGAATTAGCCCAGCACTGAATCCCGCGGTTCCGCCGTAGGGAAATGTAGTGTTCAGGAGGGTCCATTTATCCCGTGACGTCGAACCGCGTCCAAGTCCATCTTGAATGGGGCCATTTACCCGTAGAGGGTGCCAGGCCCGTAGCGACCGGTACGCGTTTCGGGAGGACCTTTCCTTAGAGTCGGGTTGCTTGAGAGTGCAGCCCTAAGTGGGTGGTAAACTCCATCTAAGGCTAAATATGACCACGAGACCGATAGCGAACAAGTACCGTGAGGGAAAGTTGAAAAGAACTTTGAAGAGAGAGTTCAAGAGTACGTGAAACCGTTCAGGGGTAAACCTGAGAAACCCAAAAGATCGAATGGGGAGATTCATCGTCGACGAGGCTGGCTTCCGTTGGCGCGCAGATACCCCGCGTATGGACCTTCGTGGTTCCAATGCGCGAGGGTACACCGCCTTCGGCCTAAATGTTCCGGCAACGTAGTCGTGCACTTCTCCCTTAGTAGAACGTCGCGACCCGTTGCGTGTCGGTCTACGGCCCGAGTGGTTGCCTGCCGCGTCGCCTTTGGCGCACGCGACAGACCCTCGGCGGCCCGGCCGGCTGCGCGACGGTACTCTGACGGTATCGGGCCGCAACCAATCCATTTTCGAATGTATGTGCGTCAGGCCCGCCGCAAGCTCGATCAGTATACCCTCGGAGGTACGGACCTGGTGCCGGCTCCGAGCCTGGTCAGCTGTTGGCAGGCGGTGTCCTCGGACTGGCCAAGCTTCGAATTACCGGTCGGCGACGCTACTGCTTTGGGTACTCTCAGGACCCGTCTTGAAACACGGACCAAGGAGTCTAACATGTGCGCGAGTCATTGGGATTTTGTAAACCTAAAGGCGGAATGAAAGTGAAGGTCGTTCCTTAGCGTCGACCGAGGGAGGATGGGCCGCGTTGCGATGCGGCCTCGCACTCCCGGGGCGTCTCGTTCTCATTGCGAGAAGAGGCGCACCCAGAGCGTACACGTTGGGACCCGAAAGATGGTGAACTATGCCTGGTCAGGACGAAGTCAGGGGAAACCCTGATGGAGGTCCGTAGCGATTCTGACGTGCAAATCGAT
>NW_027475524.1:0-42291 GCF_051020985.1 Nomia melanderi | reverse complement strand
AGAAAACAATTTAAAACTATATAAAACTATATAAACCTATATAAAACTCTATAGAACTATATAAAACTATATAAAACTATATAAAACTAACAAAACTATATAAACCTATATAAAACTCTATAGAACTATATAAAACTATTTAAAACTATATAAACCTATGTAAAACACTATAGAACTATATAAAACTATATAAACCTATGTAAAACACTATAGAACTATATAAAACTATATACAACTATATAAAACTATATAAAACTATATAAAACTAACAAAACTATATAATCCTATATAAAACTCTATAGAACTATATAAAACTATTTAAAACTATATAAAACTATATAAACCTATATAAAACTATATAAAACTATATAAAACTATATAAAACTATATAAAACTATATAAACCTATATAAAACTGTATAAAACTATATAAAACTAACAAAACTATGTAAACCTATATAAAACTCTATAGAACTATATAAAACTATTTAAAACTCTATAAAACTATATAAACCTATATAAAACTCTATAGAACTATAGAAAACAATTTAAAACTATATAAAACTATATAAACCTATACAAAACTCAATAGAACTATACAAAACTATATAAAATTATATAAAATTATATAAAACTATATAAAACTATATAAAACTAACAAAACTTTATAAAACTATATAGAACTGTATAAAACTAAATAAAACTATATAAAACTAACAAAACTATATAAACCTATATAATACTCTATAGAACTATATAAAACTATTTAAAACTATATAAAACTATATAAACATATATAAAACTCTATAGAACTATATAAATCTATATAAAACTATATAAAACTCTATAAAACTAACAAAACTATATAAAACTAATAATTCTATATAATCCTATATAAAACTCTATAGAACTATAGAAAACAATTTAAAACTATATAAAACTATATAAACCTATATAAAACTCTATAGAACTATATAAAACTATATAAAACTATATAAAACTAACAAAACAATATAAACCTATATAAAACTCTATAGAACTATATAAAACTATTTAAAACTATATAAACCTATGTAAAACACTATAGAACTATATAAAACTATATAAACCTATGTAAAACACTATAGAACTATATAAAACTATATACAACTATATAAAACTATATAAAACTATATAAAACTAACAAAACTATATAATCCTATATAAAACTCTATAGAACTATATAAAACTATTTAAAACTATATAAAACTATATAAACCTATATAAAACTATATAAAACTATATAAAACTATATAAAACTATATAAAACTATATAAACGTATATAAAACTGTATAAAACTATATAAAACTAACAAAACTATGTAAACCTATATAAAACTCTATAGAACTATATAAAACTATTTAAAACTCTATAAAACTATATAAACCTATATAAAACTCTATAGAACTATATAAAACTATATAAAACTATATAAAACTATATAAAACTAACAAAAACTATATAAAACTATATAAAACTCTATAAAAATATATAAAACTATATAAAACTAAAAAAACTATATAAAACTATATAAAACTATATAAAAGTATATAAAACTAGCAAAACTATATAAACCTATACAAAACTCTATAGAACTATATAAAACTATTTAAAACTATATAAAACTATATAAACCTATATAAAACTCTATAGAACTATTTAAAACTATATAAAACTATATAAAACTATATAACACTATATAAAACTACATAAAACTAACAAAACTATATAAAACTATATAAAACTATATAAAACTATTTAAAACTATATAAAACTATATAAACCTATATAAAACTATATTAAACTATATAAAACTATATAAAACTATATAAAACTATATAAACTTATATAAAACTCTATAGAACTATACAAAACTATATAAAACCATATAAAACTATATAAAACTATATAAAACTAACAAAACTATATAAACCTATATAAACTCTATAGAACTATAGAAAACAATTTAAAACTATATAAAACTATATAAACCTATATAAAACTCTATAGAACTATACAAAACTATATAAAATTATATAAAATTATATAAAACTATATAAAACTATATAAAACTAACAAAACTTTATAAAACTATATAGAACTGTATGAAACTAAATAAAACTATATAAAACTAACAAAACTATATAAACCTATATAATACTCTATAGAACTATATAAAACTATTTAAAACTATATAAAACTATATAAACATATATAAAACTCTATAGAACTATATAAATCTATATAAAACTATATAAAACTCTATAAAACTATATAAAACTATATAAAACTATATAAAACTATATAAAACTATATAAAACTACAAAACTATATAAAACTATATAAAACTATATAAAACAATATAAACCTATATAAATCTCTATAGAACTATATAAAACTATTTAAAACTATATAAACCTATGTAAAACACTATAGAACTATATAAAACTATATACAACTATATAAAACTATGTAAAACTATATAAAACTAACAAAACTATATAATCCTATATAAAACTCTATAGAACTATATAAAACTATTTAAAACTATATAAAACTATATAAACCTATATAAAACTATATAAAACTATATAAAACTATATAAAACTATATAAAACTATATAAAACTATATAAACCTATATAAAACTGTATAAAACTATATAAAACTAACAAAACTATGTAAACCTATATAAAACTCTATAGAACTATATAAAACTATTTAAAACTCTATAAAACTATATAAACCTATATAAAACTCTATAGAACTATAGAAAACAATTTAAAACTATATAAAACTATATAAACCTATACAAAACTCAATAGAACTATACAAAACTATAAAATTATATAAAATTATATAAAACTATATAAAACTATATAAAACTATATAAAACTAACAAAACTTTATAAAACTATATAGAACTGTATAAAACTAAATAAAACTATATAAAACTAACAAAACTATATAAACCTATATAATACTCTATAGAACTATATAAAACTATTTAAAACTATATAAAACTATATAAACATATATAAAACTCTATAGAACTATATAAATCTATATAAAACTATATAAAACTCTATAAAACAAACAAAACTATATAAAACTATATAAAACTATATAATACTATATAAAACTATATAAAACTATATAAAACTATATAAAACTATATATAACTATATAATACTATATAAAACTATATAAAGCTATATAAAACTATATAAAACTCTATAAAACTATATAAAACTATTTAAAACTATATAAAACTATATAAACCTATATAAAACTATATAAAACTATATAAAACTATATAAAACTATATAAAACTATATAAACTTATATAAAACTCTATAAAACTATATAAAACTATATAAAACTATATAAAACTATATAAAACTATATAAACTTATATAAAACTCTATAAAACTGTATAAAACTATATAAAACTATATAAAACTATATAAAACTATATAAAACTTACAAAACTATATAAACCTATATAAAACCCTATAGAACTATATAAAACTATTTAAAACTATATAAAACTATATAGAACTATATAAAACTAATAATACTATATAAAATTATATAAAACTATATAAAACTATATAAAAATATATAACTATATAAAACGAATAAAACTATATAAAATTATATAAAACTATATAAAACTATATAAAACTAACAAAACTATATAAAACTATATAGTACTATATCAAACTATATAAAACTATATAAAACTAACAAAACTATATAAAACTATATAAAACTAAATAAAACTATATAAAACTATATAAACCTATATAAATCTATATAAAACTAAGAAAACTATATAAACCAATGTAAAAGTCTATAAAACTATATACAACTATATAAAAACTGACAAAAATATATAAAAGTATGTAAAACTGTATAAAACTATATAAAACTAACAAAACTATATAAACATATATAAAACTATATAAAACTATATAAAACTGTATAAAACTCTATAGAACTATATAAAACTCTATAGAACTATATAAAACTATTTAAAACTATATTAAACTATATAAACCTATGTAAAACACTATATAACTATATAAAACTATATAAAACTATATAAAACTAACAAAACTATATAAACCTATATAAAACTCTATAGAACTATAGAAAACAATTTAAAACTATATAAAACTATATAAACCTATATAAAACTCTATAGAACTATATAAAACTATATAAAACTAACAAAAATATAAAATTATATAATACTATATAAAACTATATAAAACTAACAAAACTTTATAAAACTATATAGAACTATATAAAACTATATGAAACTATATAAAACTAACAAAACTATATAAACCTATATAAAACTCTATAGAACTATATAAAACTATTTAAAACTATATAAAACTATATAAACCTATATAAACCTATATAAAACGAATAAAACTATATAAAATTATATAAAATTATATAAAACTATATAAAACTATATAAAACTAACAAAACTATATAAACCTATATAAAACTCCATAGAACTATATAAAACAATATAAAACTATATAAAACTATGCAGAACTATATAAAACTAACATAACTATATAAACCTATATAAAACTCTATAAAACTATATAAAACTATATAAAACTAACAAAACTATGTAAACCTATATAAAACTCTATAGAACAATATAAAACTATGTAAAACTATATAAAACTATATAAAACTATATAGAACTATATAAAACTAATAATACTATATAAAATTATATAAAACTATATAAAACTATATAAAATTATATATAACTATATAAAACGAATAAAACTATATAAAATTATATAAAACTATATAAAACTATATAAAACTAACAAAACTATATAAAACTATATAGTACTATATCAAACTATATAAAACTATATAAAACTAACAAAACTATATAAAACTATATAAAACTAAATAAAACTATATAAAACTATATAAACCTATATAAATCTATATAAAACTAAGAAAACTATATAAACCAATGTAAAAGTCTATAAAACTGTATAAAACTATATAAAACTAACAAAACTATATAAACATATATAAAACTATAATATAAAACTATATAAAACTGTATAAAACTCTATAGAACTATATAAAAGTATATAAAACTATATAAAAACTATATAAAACTATATAAACCTATATAAAAATCTATAGAACTATATAAAACTATATAAAACTATATAAAACTATATAAAACTATATAAAACTATATAAAACTAACAAAACTATATAAACCTATATAAAACTCTATAGAACTATACAAAACAATTTAAAACTATATAAAACTATATAAAACTATATAAACCTATATAAAACTAACAAAAATATAAAATTATATAATACTATATAAAACTATATAAAACTAACAAAACTTTATAAAACTATATAGAACTATATAAAACTATATGAAACTATATAAACCTATATAAACCTATATAAAACGAATAAAACTATATAAAATTATATAAAATTATATAAAACTATATAAAACTATATAAAACTAACAAAACTATATAAACATATATAAAACTCCATAGAACTATATAAAACAATATAAAACTATATAAAACTATGCAGAACTATATAAAACTAACATAACTATATAAACCTATATAAAACTCTATAAAACTATATAAGACTATATAAAACTAACAAAACTATGTAAACCTATATAAAACTCTATAGAACAATATAAAACTATGTAAAACTATATAAAACTATATAAAACTATATAGAGCTATATAAAACTAATAATACTATATAAAATTATATAAAACTATATAAAACTATATAAAATTATATATAACTATATAAAACGAATAAAACTATATAAAATTATATAAAACTATATAAAACTATATAAAACTAACAAAACTATATAAAACTATATAGTACTATATCAAACTATATAAAACTATATAAAACTAACAAAACTATATAAAACTATATAAAACTAAATAAAACTATATAAAACTATATAAACCTATATAAATCTATATAAAACTAAGAAAACTATATAAACCAATGTAAAAGTCTATAAAACTATATACAACTATATAAAACTGACAAAACTATATAAAAGTATGTAAAACTGTATAAAACTATATAAAACTAACAAAACTATATAAACATATATAAAACTATATAAAACTATATAAAACTGTATAAAACTCTATAGAACTATATAAAAGTATATAAAACTATATAAAACTATATAAAACTATATAAACCTATATAAAACTCTATAGAACTATATAAAACTATATAAAACTATATAAAACTATATAAAACTATATAAAACTATATAAAACTAACAAAACTATATAAACCTATATAAAACTCTATAGAACTATACAAAACAATTTAAAACTATATAAAACTATATAAACCTATATAAAACTATATAAAACTATATAAAACTATATAAAACTAACAAAAATATAAAATTATATAATACTATATAAAACTATATAAAACTAACAAAACTTTATAAAACTATATAGAACTATATAAAACTATATGAAACTGTATAAAACTAACAAAACTATATAAACCTATATAAAACTCTATAGAACTATATAAAACTATTTAAAACTATATAAAACTATATAAACCTATATAAACCTATATAAAACGAATAAAACTATATAAAATTATATAAAATTATATAAAACTATATAAAACTATATAAAACTAACAAAACTATATAAACCTATATAAAACTCTATAGAACTATATAAAACAATATAAAACTATATAAAACTATGTAGAACTATATAAAACTAACATAACTATATAAACCTATATAAAACTATATAAAACTATATAAAACTATATAAAACTAACAAAACTATGTAAACCTATATAAAACTCTGTAGAACAATATAAAACTATATAAAACTCTATAAAACTATATAAAACTATATAAACCTATATAAACCTATATAAAACGAATAAAACTATATAAAATTATATAAAATTATATAAAACTATATAAAACTATATAAAACTAACAAAACTATATAAACCTATATAAAACTCCATAGAACTATATAAAACAATATAAAACTATGTAAAACTATGTAGAACTATATAAAACTAACATAACTATATAAACCGAATATAAAACTCTATAAAACTATATAAAACTATATAAAACTATATAAAACAAACAAAACTATGTAAACCCATATAAAACTCTATAGAACAATATAAAACTATGTAAAACTATATAAAACTATATAAAACTATATAGAACTATATAAAACTAATAATACTATATAAAATTATATAAAAATATATAAAACTATATAAAATTATATATAACTATATAAAACGAATAAAACTATGTAAAATTATATAAAACTATATAAAACTATATAAAACTAACAAAACTATATAAAACTATATAGTACTATATCAAACTATATAAAACTATATAAAACTAACAAAACTATATAAAACTATAAAACTAAATAAAACTATATAAAACTATATAAATCTATATAAATCTATATAAAACTAAGAAAATTATATAAACCAATGTAAAAGTCTATAAAACTATATACAACTATATAAAGCTGACAAAACTATATAAAAGTATGTAAAACTGTATAAAACTATATAAAACTAACAAAACTATATAAACATATATAAAACTATATAAAACTATATAAAACTGTATAAAACTCTATAGAACTATATAAAAGTATATAAAACTATATAAAACTATATAAAACTATATAAACCTATATAAAACTCTATAGAACTATATAAAACTATATAAAACTATATAAAACTATATAAAACTATATAAAACTATATAAAACTAACAAAATTATATAAACCTATATAAAACTCTATAGAACTATAGAAAACAATTTAAAACTATATAAAACTATATAAACCTATATAAAACTCTATAGAACTATATAAAACTATATAAAACTATATAAAACTATATAAAACTAACAAAAATATAAAATTATACAATACTATATAAAACTATATAAAACTAACAAAACTTTATAAAACTATATAGAACTATATAAAACTATATGAAACTATATAAAACTAAACAAAACTATATAAACCTATATAAAACTCTATAGAACTATATAAAACTATTTAAAACTATATAAAACTATATAAACCTATATAAACCTATATAAAACGAATTAAAACTATATAAAATTATATAAAATTATATAAAACTATATAAAACTATATAAAACTAACAAAACTATATAAATCTATATAAAACTCTATAGAACTATATAAAACAATATAAAACTATATAAAACTATGTAGAACTATATAAAACTAACATAACTATATAAACCTATATAAAACTCTATAAAACTATATAAAACTATATAAAACTAACAAAACTATGTAAACCTATATAAAACTCTGTAGAACAATATAAAACTATATAAAACTCTATAAAACTATATAAAACTATATAAACCTATATAAACCTATATAAAACGAATAAAACTATATAAAATTATATAAAATTATATAAAACTATATAAAACTATATAAAACTAACAAAACTATATAAACCTATATAAAACTCCATAGAACTATATAAAACAATATAAAACTATGTAAAACTATGTAGAACTATATAAAACTAACATAACTATATAAACCTATATAAAACTCTATAAAACTATATAAAACTATATAAAACAAACAAAACTATGTAAACCTATATAAAACTCTATAGAACAATATAAAACTATGTAAAACTATATAAAACTATATAAAACTATATAGAACTATATAAAACTAATAATACTATATAAAATTATTTAAAACTATATAAAACTATATAAAATTATATATAACTATATAAAACGAATAAAACTATGTAAAATTATATAAAACTATATAAAACTATATAAAACTAACAAAACTATATAAAACTATATAGTACTATATCAAACTATATAAAACTATATAAAACTAACAAAACTATATAAAACTATATAAAACTAAATAAAACTATATAAAACTATATAAATCTATATAAATCTATATAAAACTAAGAAAACTATATAAACCAATGTAAAAGTCTATAAAACTATATACAACTATATAAAACTGACAAAACTATATAAAAGTATGTAAAACTGTATAAAACTATATAAAACTAACAAAACTATATAAACATATATAAAACTATATAAAACTATATAAAACTGTATAAAACTCTATAGAACTATATAAAAGTATATAAAACTATATAAAACTATATAAAACTATATAAACCTATATAAAACTCTATAGAACTATATAAAACTATATAAAACTATATAAAACTATATAAAACTATATAAAACTATATAAAACTATATAAAACTAACAAAATTATATAAACCTATATAAAACTCTATAGAACTATAGAAAACAATTTAAAACTATATAAAACTATATAAACCTATATAAAACTCTATAGAACTATATAAAACTATATAAAACTATATAAAACTATATAAAACTAACAAAAATATAAAATTATACAATACTATATAAAACTATATAAAACTAACAAAACTTTATAAAACTATATAGAACTATATAAAACTATATATGAAACTATATAAAACTAACAAAACTATATAAACCTATATAAAACTCTATAGAACTATATAAAAACTATTTAAAACTATATAAAACTATATAAACCTATATAAACCTATATAAAACGAATAAAACTATATAAAATTATATAAAATTATATAAAACTATATAAAACTATATAAAACTAACAAAACTATATAAACCTATATAAAACTCTATAGAACTATATAAAACAATATAAAACTATATAAAACTATATAAAACTATATAAAACTATATAAAACTAAAAAAACTATATAAAACTATATAAAACTATATAAAAGTATATAAAACTAGCAAAACTATATAAACCTATACAAAACTCTATAGAACTATATAAAACTATTTAAAACTATATAAAACTATATAAAACTAACAAAACTATATAAAACTATATAAACTATATAAAACAATATAAAAACTATATAAAACTATATAAAACTATATAAAACTATATAGAACAATATAAAACTATGTCAAACTATATAAAACTAATAAAACTCTACCAACTACATAGGGCCAAATAAAACTATGTAAATCTATAAAATTCTATTAAAACTATATAAAACTATATAAAACTATATAAAACTAACGAAACTATATAAAAACTATATAAAACTAACAAAACTATATAAAACTCTATAAAACTCTGTAAAACTATATAAAACTATATAAAACTATATAAAACTATATAGAACCATATAAAACTATGTCAAACTATAATAAAACTAATGAAACTATGTCCAACTACATAGGGTCAAATAAAACTATGTAAAACTACATAAAACTATATAAAAGTATATAAAGCTATATAAAACTATATATAAACTATATAAAACGTATAAAACTAAATAAAATTATATAAAACTACATAAAACTATATAAAACTAACAAAACTATATAAAACTATATAGAACTATATAAAACTATATAAATCTATATAAAACTAACAAAACTATATAAACCTATATAAAACTATATAAACCTATATAAAACGAATGAAACTATATAAAATTATATAAAACTATATAAAACTATATAAAACTAACAAAACTTTATAAAACTATATAGAACTGTATAAAACTAAATAAAACTATATAAAACTAACAAAACTATATAAACGTATATAATACTCTATAGAATTTTATAAAACTATTTAAAACTATATAAAACTATATAAACCTATATAAAACTCTATAGAACTGTATAAAACTATATAAAACTATATAAAACTATATAAAACTAACAAAACTATATAAACCTATGTAAAACTCTATAGAACTATATAAAACTATATAAAACTCTGTAAAACTATATAAGACTATATAAAACTATATAAAACTATATAGAACCATATAAAACTATGTCAAACTATATAAAACTAATGAAACTATGTCCAACTACATAGGGTCAAATAAAACTATGTAAAACTACATAAAACTATATAAAAGTATATAAAGCTATATAAAACTATATATAACTATATAAAACGTATAAAACTAAATAAAATTATATAAAACTATATAAAATATATAAAACTAACAAAACTATATAAAACTATATAGAACTATATAAAACTATATAAATCTATATAAAACTAACAAAACTATATAAACCTATATAAAACTATATAAAACCTATATAAAACGAATGAAATTATATAAAATTATATAAAACTATATAAAACTATATAACACTAACAAAAGTTTATAAAACTATATAGAACTGTATAAAACTAAATAAAACTATATAAAACTAACAAAACTATATAAACGTATATAATACTCTATAGAACTATATAAAACTATTTAAAACTATATAAAACTATATAAACCTATATAAATCTCTATAGAACTGTATAAAACTATATAAAACTATATAAAACTATATAAAACTAACAAAACTATATAAACCTATTTAAAACTCTATAGAACTATATAAAACTATATAAAACTATATAAAACTATATAAAACTATATAAAACTATATAAAACTAACAAAACTATATAAACCTATATAAAACTCTATAGAACTATAGAAAACAATTTAAAACTATATAAAACTATATAAACCTATATAAAACTCTATAGAACTATATAAATCTATATAAAACTATATAAAACTCTATAAAACTATATAAAACTATATAAAACTATATAAAACTATATAAAACTAACAAAACTATATAAAACTATATAAAACTACATAAAACAATATAAAACTATATAAAACTGTATAAAACTATATAAAACTATATAGAACAATATAAAACTATGTCGAACTATATAAAACTAATAAAACTCTACCAAACTACATAGGGCCAAATAAAACTATGTAAATCTATAAAATTCTATTAAAACTATATAAAACTATATAAGACTAACGAAACTATATAAAACTATATAAAATTAACAAAACTATTTAAAACTCTATAAAACTATATAAACCTATATAAAACGAATAAAACTATATAAAATTATATAAAAACTATATAAAACTATACAAAACTAACAAAACTGTATAAAACTATATAGAACTATATAAAACTAAATAAAACTATATAAAACTAACAAAACTATATAAACCTATATAAATCTCTATAGAACTATATAAAACTATATAAAACTATATAAAACTCTATAGAACTATATAAAACTATTTAAAACTATATAAAACTATATAAACCTATGTAAAACTGTATAAAACTATATAAAACTATATAAAACTATATAAAACTATATAAAACTAACAAAACTATATAAACCTATATAAAACTCTGTAGAACTATAGAAAACAATTTAAAACTATATAAAACTATATAAACCTATATAAAACTCTATAGAACTATATAAATCTATATAAAACTAAATAAAACTCTATAAAACTATATAAAACTATATAAAACTATATAAAACTATATAAAACAATATAAAACTATATAAAACTATATAAAATTATATAAAACTATATAGAACAATATAAAACTATGTCAAACTATATAAAACTAATAAAACTCTACCAAACTACATAGGGCCAAATAAAACTATGTAAATCTATAAAATTCTATTAAAACTATATAAAACTATATAAGACTAACGAAACTATATAAAACTATATAAAATTAACAAAACTATTTAAAACTCTATAAAACTATATAAACCCATATAAAACGAATAAAACTATATAAAATTATATAAAACTATATAAAACTATACAAAACTATATAAAACTATATAGAACTATATAAAACTAAATAAAACTATATAAAACTAACAAAACTATATAAACCTATATAAATCTCTATAGAACTATATAAAACTATATAAAACTATATAAAACTCTATAGAACTATATAAAACTATTTAAAACTATATAAAACTATATAAACCTATATAAAACTGTATAAAACTATATAAAACTATATAATACTTTATAAAACTAACAAAACTATATAAAACTATATAAAACTATATAATACTATATAAAACTATATAAAACTATATAAAACTATATAAAACTATATAAAACTATATATAACTATATAATACTATATAAAACTATATAAAACTATATAAAACTATATAAAACTCTATAAAACTATATAAAACTATTTAAAACTATATAAACCTATATAAACCTATATAAAACGAATAAAACTATATAAAATTATATAAAATTATATAAAACTATATAAAACTATATAAAACTAACAAAACTCTATAAAACTATATAAAACTATATAATACTATATAAAACTATATAAAACTATATAAAACTATATATAACTATATAATACTATATAAAACTATATAAAACTATATAAAACTATATAAAACTCTATAGAACTATATAAAACTATTTAAAACTATATAAAACTATATAAACCTATATAAAACTAAATAAAACTATTTAAAACTATATAAAAATATATAAAACTATATAGAACTACATAAAACTATATAGAACTATATAAAACTATATAAAACTAACAAAACTATATAAAACTATATAAAACTATATAAAACTAACAAAACTATATAAACCTATATAAAACTCTATAGAACAATATAAAACTATATAGAACTATATAAAACTATATAAAACTATATAGAACAATATAAAACTATGTCAAACTATATAAAACTAATAAAACTATGTCCAACTACATAGGGTCAAATAAAACTATGTAGAACTACATAAAACTATATAAAAGTATATAAAGCTATATAAAACTATATATAACTATATAAAACGTATAAAACTATATAAAATTATATAAAACTATATAAAACTATATAGAACTATATAAAACTATATAAATCTATATAAAACTAACAAAACTATATAAACCTATATAAAACGAATGAAACTATATAAAATTATATAAAACTATATAAAACTATATAAAACTAAGAAAACTATATAAACCAATGTAAAAGTCTATAAAACTATATACAACTATATAAAACTGACAAAACTATATAAAAGTATGCAAAACTGTATAAAACTATATAAAACTAACAAAACTATATAAACATATATAAAACTATATAAAACTATATTAAACTGTATAAAACTCTATAGAACTATATAAAAGTATATAAAACTATATAAAACTATATAAAACTATATAAACCTATATAAAATTCTATAGAACTATATAAAACTATATAAAACTATATAAGACTATATGGAACCATATAAAACCATGTCAAACTATATAAAACTAATAAAACTATGTCAAACTACATAGGGCCAAATAAAACTATGTAAAACTATAAAATTATATTAAAACTATATAAAACTATATAAAACTGTATAAAACTATATAAAACTATATACAAGTATACAAAACTATGTAAAACTATATAAAACTATATAAAACTATATAAAACTATATAAAACTAATATAACTATGTCGAAATACATAGGGCCAAATAAAACTATATAAAACGAATAAAACTATATAAAACTCTATGGAAATATATAAAACTATTTAAAACTATATTAAACTATATAAACCTATGTAAAACTCTATAGAACTATATAAAACTATATAAAACTATATAAAACTAACAAAACTATATAAACCTATATAAAACTCTATAGAACTATATAAAACTATTTAAAACTATATAAAACTATATAAACCTATATAAACCTATATAAACCTATATAAAACTCTATAGAACTATATAAAACTATATAAAACTATATAAAACTATATAAAACAATATAAAACTAACAAAACTATATAAACCTATACAAAACTCTATAGAACTATATAAAACTATATAAAACTATATAAAACTATATAGACCTATATAAAACTATATAATACTTTATAAAACTATATAAAACTATATAAGACTATATAAAACTATATAACACTATATAAAACTATATAAAACTATATAAAACTATATAAAATGATATAAAAGAATATAAAACTAACAAAACTATATAAACTTATAAAACTATGTCTATATAATACTATATAAAACTATATAAAACTATATAAAACTATATAAAACTATATAATACTATATAAAACTATATAACACTATATAAAACTATATAAAACTATATAAACCTATATAAAACTATATAAGACTATATAAAACTGTATAAAACTCTATAGAACTATATAAAAGTATATAAAACTATATAAAACTATATTAAACTATATAAACCTATATAAAACTCTATAGAACTATATAAAACTATATAAAACTATATAAAACTATATAAAACAATATAAAACTAATAAAACTATATAAACCTATACAAAACTCTATAGAACTATATAAAACTATATAAAACTATATAAAACTATATAGACCTATATAAATCTATATAATACTTTATAAAACTATATAAAACTATATAAGACTATATAAAACTATATAATACTATATAAAACTGTATAAAACTATATAAAACTATATGAAACTATATAAAACTAACAAAACTATATAAAACTATATAAAAGTAAATAAAACTATATAAACCTATATAAAACTCTATAGAACTATCTAAAACAATATAAAACTCTATAGAACTATATAAAACTATATAAAACTATATAAAACTATATAAAACTAACAAAACTATATAAAACTACATAAATATATATAAAACTATATAAAACTAACAAAACTATATAAACCTATTCAAAACTCTATAGAACTATATAAAACTATTTAAAACTCTATAAAACTATATATACCTATATTAAACTCTATAGAACTATATAAAACTATATAAAACTATATAAAACTATATAAAACTAACAAAACTATATAAAACTATATAAAACTATACAAAACTATATAAAACTATATAAAACTAACAAAACTATATAAACCTATACAAAACTCTATGGAACTATATAAAACTATATAAAACTATATAAAACTATATAGAACCATATAAAACTATATAAAACTATATAAAACTATATAAACCTATATAAAACTAATAAAACTATGTCAAACTACACAGGGCCAAATAAAACTATGTAAAATTATAAAACTCTATTAAAACTCTATAAAACGATATAAAACTATATTAAACTAACAAAACTATATAAACCTATATAAAACTCTATAGAACTATATAATACTATATAAAACTATATAAAACTATATAAAACTATATTAAACTATATAAGACTATATAAAACTATATAAAACGATATAAAAGTATATAAAACTAACAAAACTATATAAACCTATGCAAAACTCTATAGAACTATATAAAACTATATAAAACTATATAAAACTGTATAAAACTATATAAAATGATATAAAAGTATATAAAACTAACAAAACTATATACCCCTATATAAAACTCTATAGAACTATATAAAACTATATAAAGCTAATAAAACTATGTAAAACTATATAATACTATATAAAACTATATAAAACTCTACAGAACTATATAAAACTATATAAAACTAACAAAATTATATAAACCTATACAAAACTCTATAGAACTATATAAAACTATTTAAAACTCTATAAAACTATATAAACCTATATAAAACTCTATAGAACTATATAAAACTATATGAAACTATATAAAACGATATAAAACTATATAAAACTCTATAAAACTATATAAAACTATATAAAAATATATTAAACTATATAAAACTATATAAAACTATACAAAACTATATAAAACTATATAGAACTAACAAAACTATATAAACCTATATAAAAGTATATAAAACTATATAAAACTATATAAAACTATATAAAACTAATAAAACTATGTCAAACTACATAGGGCTAAATAAAACTATGTAAAACTATAAAATTCTATTAAAACTATATAAAACTATATAAAACTATATAAAACTATATAAAACTATATAAAACTAACAAAACTATATAAAACTATATAAAACTATATAAAACTATATAAAACTATATAAAACTATATAAAACTATACAAAACTGTGTAAAACTATATAAAACTATATAAAACTGTATAAAAATATATAAAACTATATAAAACTATATAAAACTAACAAAACTAAATAAACTATATAAACCTATGTAAAACTCTATAAAACTATATTAAACTATATAAAACTAACAAAACTATATAAACCTATATAAAACTCTACAGAACTATATAAATCTATATAAAACTAACAAAACTGTATAAAACTATATAAAACTATATAAAACTATATAAAACTATGTAAAACTATACAAAACTGTGTAAAACTATATAAAACTATATAAAACTATATAATAATTTATAAAACTATATAAAAACTATATAAAACTGTATAAAGCTAATAAAACTATGTAAAACTCTATAGAACTATATAAAACTATATAAAACTATCAAAACTATATAAACCTATATAAAACTCTGTAGGACTATATAAAACTATATAAAACTCTATAAAACTATATACACCTATATAATACTAACAAAACTATATAGAAGTATGTAAAACTATATAAAACTATATAAAACTATATATAACAATATAAATCTAACAAAACTATATAAACAATATAAACCTATATAAAATTCTACAAAACGATATGAAACTATATAAAACTAACAAAACTATATAAACCTATATAAAACTCTATAGAACTATATAAAACTATATAAAACTAACAAAACTATATAAACCTATATAAAACCCTATAGAACTATATAAACCTATATAAAACTATATAATAGTGTATAAAACTAACAAAACTATATAAAACTATATAAAACTCTATAAAACTATATAATACTATATAAAACTATATAAAACTATATAAAACTATATTAAACAACTATATAGAAGTATGTAAAACTATATAAAACTATATGAAAATATATAAGACTATATAAAACTATATAAAACTATATAAACCTAACAAAACTATATAAAACTATATAAAACTATATAAAACTATATAAAACTATATGAAACTATATAAAACTATATAAAACTAACAAAACTATATAAAACTATATAAAACTATATAGAACTATATAAAACTAATAAAACTATAGAAAACTATATAGTACTATATCAAACTATATAAAACTATATAAAACTATATAAAACTATTAAAACTATAAAACTATATAAGACTATATAAAACACTATAAAACTATATACAACTATATAAAACTAACAAAACTATATAAAAGTATGTAAAACTATATAAAGCTATATAAAACTATATAAAACTCTGTAGAACTATATAAATCTATATAAAACTAATAAAACTATGTCAAACTACATAGGGCTAAATAAAAATATGTAAATATGTATAAAACTATATAAAACTATATAAAACTATATAAAACTATATAAAA
The DNA here is from genome assembly GCF_051020985.1 of Nomia melanderi. NCBI lineage: Eukaryota > Metazoa > Arthropoda > Insecta > Hymenoptera > Halictidae > Nomia > Nomia melanderi. The sequence goes on along the minus strand of NW_027475524.1, from coordinate 23,728 downwards.
CTATATAAAAGTATATAAAACTATATAAAACTATATAAAACTATATAAAACTAACAAAACTATATAAAACTACATAAAACTATATAAAACTATATAGTTCTATATAAAACTATACAAAATTATATAAAACTATATAAAACTAATATAACTATATAAAACTATATACCACTATATAAAACTATACAAAACTATATAAAACTATATAAAACTATATCAAACTATATCAAACTATATAAAACTATATAAAACTAACAAAACTATACAAACCTATATAAAACTCTATAGAACTATGTAAAACTATATAAAACTAATAAAACTATATAAAACTATGTAAAACTAAATAAAACAATATAAAACTATATAAAACTACATAAAACTATATAAAATTATATAAAATTATATAAAACTATATAAAACTATATAAAACTAACAAAACTATATAAAACTATATAAAACTATATAAAACTAATAAAACTATATAAAACTATATACCACTATATAAAACTATACAAAACTATATAAAACTATATAAAACTATATCAAACTATATCAAACTATATAAAACTATATAAAACTAACAAAACTATATAAAACTATATAAAACTAACAAAACTATATAAAACTATATAGTACTATATAAAACTATACAAAACTATATAAAACTATTTAAAACTATAATAAACTACATCAAACTATATAAAACTATATAAAACTAACAAAACTATACAAACCTATATAAAACTCTATAGAACCCTATAAAACAAATAAAATTATATAAAACTATACAAAATTATATAAATCTATATAAAACTAATAAAACTATATACTACTATACAAAACTACATAAAAGTACATAAAACTATATAAAACTATATATAACTTTATAAATCTATATAAAACTATATAAAACTATATAGTACTATATAAAACTACCAAAACTGTATAAAACTATATAAAACTGTATAAAAGTATATAAAACTATATAAAACTAACAAATCTATATAAAACTATGTAAAACTATATAAAACTATGTAAAACTATATAAAACTATATAAAACTATATAAAACTATATAAAAGTATATAAAACTATATTAAACTATATAATACTAACAAAACTATATAAAACTATACAAAACTATATAAAACTTTATAAATCTATATAAAACTATATAAAACTATATAGTACTATATAAAACTATACAAAACTATATAAAACTATATAAAACTATATTAAACTACATCAAACTATATAAAACCATATAAAATTAACAAAACTATACAAACCTATGTAAAACTCTATAGAACCCTATAAAACCTAACAAAAACCTATATAAAACTCTATAGAACTATATGAAACTATATAAAACTATATAATACTATATAACACTAACAAAACCATATAACTATATGAAACTCTATAAAACTATATAATACTATATATACCGATATAAAACTATATAAAACTATATTAAACTATATAAAACTATATAAAACTATATACAAATATACAAAACTAACAAAACTATATTAAACTATATAAAACTATATAAAACTATATAAAACTGTCTGAAACTGTATAAAACTATATGAACTATATAACACTATATAAAGCTGTATAAAACTCTATAGAACTATATATAGAACTATATATTAAACTATATAAAACTAACAAACCTATATAAAACTCTATAGAACTATATAAAACTATATAAAACTATATAAAACTATATAAAACTATGTAACACTAACAAAACTATATAAAACTATATAAAACTCTATAAAACTATATAAAACTATATAAAACTATATAAAACTATATAGAACTATATAAAACTAATAAAACTATATAAAACTATATAGTACTATATCAAACTATATAAAACTATATAAAACTATATAAAACTAACAAAACTATATAAAACTGTATAAAACTATATAGAACTATATAAAACTAATAAAACTATATAGTGCTATATCAAACTACATAAAACTAAGAAAACTATATAAAACTATATAAAACTCTATAAAACTAATAAAACTATACAAAACTACATAAAACTATATAAAACTATATAAAACTATATAAAACTATATAAAGCTAATCAAACTATGAAAAACTATATAATACTATATAAAACTATATAAAACTATATGAAACTATATAAAACTATATAAAACTATATAAAACTACATAAAACTATATAAAACTAACAAAACTATACAAACCTATATAAAACTCTATAGAACTATGTAAAACTATATAAAACAAATAAAACTATATAAAACTATGTAAAACTAAATAAAACTCTATAAAACTATATAAAACTACATAAAACTATATAAAATTATATAAAATTATATAAAATTATATAAAACTATATAAAACTATATAAAACTAACAAAACTATATAAAACTATATAAAACTATATAAAACTATATAGTACTATATAAAACTATACAAAACTATATAATACTATATACAACTATATTAAACTACATCAAACTATATAAAACTATATAAAACTAACAATACTATACGAACCTATATAAAACTCTATAGAACCCTATAAAACAAATAAAATTATATAAAACTATATAGTACTATATAAAACTGTACAAAATTATATAAAACTATATAGAACTAATAAACCTATGTAAAACTATATACTACTATACAAAACTATATAAAAGTATATAAAACTATATAAAACTATATAAAACTATATAAAACTATATAAAACTATATAAAACTAACTAAAATTATATAAAACAATACAAAACTAACAAAACTATATAAAACTATACAAAACTATATAAAACTTTATAAATGTATATAAAACTATATAAAACTATATAGTACTATATAAAACTATACAAAACTATATAAAACTATATGAAACTATATAAAACTATATAAAGCTAATAAAACTATGTAGAACTATATAAAACTATATAAAACCATATAAAACTAACAAAACTATATAAAACTATATCAAACACTATAAAACTAGAGAAAAGTATATAAAACTATATAAAACTATATAGAACCATACAAAACTAACAAAACAAAAATAAAACTATATAAAACTATATAAAAGGATATAAAACTAATAAAACTATATAAAACTGACAAAACTATATAAAACTATAGAACACTATATAAAACTATATAAAACTATATAAAACTATACAAAACTAACAAAACTATCTAAAACTATACAAAACTATATAAACTATATAAAACTATATAAAACTAATAAAACTATATAAAACTATATAGTACTATATAAGACTATACAAAAATATATAAAACTATATAAAACTATATAAAACTATATAAAACTATATAAAACTATATAAAACTATATAAAGCTAATAAAACTATGTAGAACTATATAATACTATATAAAACTATATAAAACTATATAATACTATATAATACTATATAAAACTATATAAAACTATTTAAAACTAACAAAACTAACAAAACTATATAAAACTGTACAAAACTATATAAAACTTTCTAAATTTATATAAAACTATATAAAACTATATCAAACTATATCAAACTATATAAAACTATATAAAACTATATAAAACTAACAAAACTATACAAACCTATATAAAACTTTATAGAACTATGTAAAACTATATAAAACTATGTAAAACTAAATAAAACTCTATAAAACTATATAAAACTACATAAAACTATATAAAATTATATAAAACTATATAAAACTATATAAAACTAACAAAACTATATAAAACTATATAAAACTAACAAAACTATATAAAACTATATAAAACTAACAAAACTATATAAAACTATATAAAACTAACAAAACTATATAAAACTATATAGTACTATATTAAACTATACAAAACTATATAAAACTATTTAAAACTATATTAAACTACATCAAACTATATAAAACTATATAAAACTAACAAAACTATACAAACCTATATTAAACTGTATAGAACCCTGTAAAACAAATAAAATTATATAAAACTATACAAAATTATATAAATCTATATAAAACTAATAAAACTATATACTACTATACAAAACTACATAAAAGTACATAAAACTATATAAAACTATATAAAACTTTATAAATCTATATAAAACTATATAAAACTATATAGTACTATATAAAACTACCAAAACTGTATAAAACTATATAAAACTGTATAAAAGTATATAAAACTATATAAAACTAACAAATCTGTATAAAACTATGTAAAACTATATAAAACTATGTAAAACTATATAAAACTATATAAAACTATATAAAACTATATAAAAGTATATAAAACTATATTAAACTATATAATACTAACCAAACTATATAAAACTATACAAAACTATATAAAACTTTATAAATCTATATAAAACTATAGAAAACTATATAGTACTATATAAAACTATACAAAACTATATAAAACTATATAAAACTATATTAAACTACATCAAACTATATAAAACTATATAAAATTAACAAAACTATACAAACCTATGTAAAACTCTATAGAACCCTATAAAACAAATAAAATTATATAAAACTATATAGTACTATATAAAACTATACAAAATTATATAAAACTATATAAAACTAATAAAACTATATAAAAATATATACTACTATACAAAACTATATAAAAGTATATAAAGCTATATAAAACTATATAAGACAATATAAAACTAACAAAACTATATAAAACTATATACTACTATACAAAACTATATAAAACTATATAAAACTGTATAAAAGTATATAAAACTATATAAAACTAACAAAACTATATAAAACTATGTAAAACTATATAAAACTATATAAAAGTATATAAAACTATATAAATCTATATAAAACTATATAAAACTATATAGTACTATATAAAACTATACAAAACTATATAAAACTATATAAAACTATATTAAACTACATCAAACTATATAAAACTATATAAAACTAACAAAACTATTTAAAACTATATAAAACTATATAAAATTATATAAAACTAACAAAACTATATAAAACTATATAAAACTCTATAAAACTAATAAAACTATACAAATATATATAAAACTATATAAAACTATATAAAATTATATAAAACTATATAAAACTATATAAAGCTAATAAAACTATATAAAACTATATAATACTATATAAAACTATATAAAACTATATAAGACTATATAAAACTGTATAAAACTATATAAAACTAACAAAACTATATAAAGCTACCAAAACTATATAAAACTATGTAAAACTATATAAAACTAGGTAAAACTATATAAAACTATATAAAACTATATAAAACTATATAAAACTATATAAAAGTATATAAAACTATATTAAACTATATAAAACTAACAAAACTATATAAAACTATACAAAACTAAATAAAACTTTATAAATCTATATAAAACTATATAAAACTAACAAAACTATATAATATTATATAAAACTATATAAAAGGATATAAAACAAATAAAACTATATAAAACTATATAACACTATATAAAACTATGTAAAACTATATAAAACAATACAAAACTAACAAAACTATAAAAAACTATACAAAACTATATAAAACTTTATAAATCTATATAAAACTATATAAAACTATATAGTACTATATAAAACTATACAAAACTATATAAAACTATATAAAACTATATAAAAGGATATAAAACAAATAAAACTATATAAAACTATATAACACAATATAACACAATCTAAAACTATATAAAACGATACAAAACTAACAAAACTATATAAAACTATACAAAACTATATAAAACTTTATAAATCTATATAGAAGTATATAAAACTATATAGTACTATATAAAACTATACAAAACTATATAAAATTATATGAAACTATATAAAACCATGTAAAGCTAATAATACTATATAAAGCTAATAAAACTATGTAGAACTATATAAAATTATATAAATCCATATAAAACTAACAAAACTATATAAAACTATATAAAACCATATAAAACTATATACTACTATACAAAACTATATAAAAGTATATAAAACTATATAGGACTATATAAAACTATATAAAACTATATAAATCTATATAAAACTATCTAAAACTATATAAAACAATACAAAACTAACAAAACTATATAAAACTATATAAAACTATATAAAACTAACAAAACTATATAAAACTATATAAAACGATATAAAACAAATAAAACTATATAAAACTATATAACACTATATAAAACTATATAAAACTATATAGAACCATATAAAACTAACAAAACTATATAAAACTATATAAAACTATATAAAACGATATAAAACTAATAAAACTATATAAAACTGACAAAACTATATAAAACTATATAAAACTATATAGTTCTATATAAAACTATACAAAATTATATAAAACTGTATAAAACTAATAAAACTATATAAAACTATATACTACTATATAAAACTGTACAAAACTATATAAAACTATATAAAACTATATGAAACTACATCAAACTATATAAAACTATATAAAACTAACAACACTATAAAAACCTATATAAAACTCTATAGAACCCTACAAAACTATATAAAACTATATAAAACTATGTAAAACTATATAGAACTAACAAAACTATATAAAACTATATACAACTATATAAAAGGATATAAAACAAATAAAAATATATAAAACTATATAACACTATATAACACTATCTAAAACTATATAACTATATAAAATTATTCAAAACTATATAAAACTATATAAAATAATATAAAACGATATTAAACTATATAAAACTATATAAACCTATATAAAACTATGTAAGACTATATAAAACTAACAAAACTATATAAAACTATATAGTACAATATAAGACTATACAAAATTATATAACTATATAAAACTAATAAAACTATATAAAACAATATAGTACTGTGTAAAACTATACAAAACTATATAAAACTATATAAAACTATATAAAACTATATAAATCTATATAAAACTATATCAAACTATATGAAACTATATAAAACTAACAAAACTATATAAACCTATATAAAACTCTATAGAACCCTATAAAACTATATAAAACTATATAAAACTATATAAAACTATATAAAACTAACAAAACTATATAAAACTATATAAAACGATATAAAATAAATAAAACTATATAAAACTATATAACACTATATAAAACTATGTAAAACTATATAAAACAATACAAAACTAACAAAACTATATAAAACTATACAAAACTATATAAAACTATATAAATCTATATAAAACTATATAAAACTATATAGTACTATATAAAACTATACAAAACTATATAAAACTATATAAAACTATATAAAAGGATATAAAACAAATAAAACTATATAAAACTATATAACACTATATAAAACTATGTAAAACTATATAAAACACTACAAAACTAACAAAACTATATAAAACTATACAAAACTATATAAAACTTTATAAATCTATATAAAACTATATAAAACTATATAGTACTATATAAAACTATACAAAACTATATAAAAGTATATAAAATTATATGAAACTACATCAAACTATATGAAACTATATAAAACTAACAAAACTATACAAACCTATATAAAACTCTATAGAACCCTATAAAACTATATAAAACTATATAAAACTATATAAAAGTATATAAAACTATATAAAACTATATAAAACTATATAAAACTAACAAAGCTATATAAAACTATATAAAACTATAGAAACGGATATAAAAAAAAAAAACTATATAAAACTATATAAAAGTATATAAATAAATATATAACTACCAAAACTATATAAAACTATATAAAACTACATAGTACTATATAAATCTATATAAAACTACATAACACTATATAAAACTATATAAAACTATATAAAACTATACAAAGCTAACAAAACTATATAAAACTATACAAAGCTAACAAAACTATATAAAACTATACAAAACTATATAAAACTATACAAAACTATATAAAACTATATAAAACTATATAAAACTATAAAAAACTAACAAAACTATATAAAACTAAGTAAAACTCTATAAAACTATATAAAACTACATAAAACTATATAAAATTATATAAAACTATATAAAACTATATAAAACTAACAAAACTATATAAAACTACATAAAACTAACAAAACTATGTAAAACTATATAAAACTAACAAAACTATATAAAACTATATAAAACTAACAAAACTATATAAAACTATATAAAACTATATAAAACTAACAAAACTATATAAAACTATATAAAACTATATAAAAGGATGTAAAACAAATCAAACTATATAAAACTATATAACACTATATAAAACTATGTAAAACTATATAAAACAATACAAAACTAACAAAACTATATAAAACTATACAAAACTATATAAAACTATATAAAACTATATGAAACTACATCAAACTATATAAAACTATATAAAACTAACAAAACTATACAAACCTATATAAAACTCTATAGTACCCTATAAAACTATATAAAACTATATAAAACTATATAAAAGTATATAAAACTATATAAAACTATATAAAACTATATAAAGCTAACAAAACTATATAAAACTGTATAAAACTATATAAAAGGATATAAAACAAATAAAACTATATAAAACTATATAACACAATATAACACTATCTAAAACTATATAAAACTATAAAAAATTATTCAAAACTATGTAAAACTATATAAAACAATATAAAACTATATTAAACTATACAAAGCTATATAAAACTATATAAAACTATATAGTACTGTGTATCACTATACAAAACTACATAAAACTATTTAAAACTATATAAATCTATATAAAACTATATCAAACTATATGAAACTATATAAAACTAACAAAACTATATAAACCTATATAAAACTCTATAGAACACTATAAAACTATATAAAACTAACAAAACTATATAAAAGTATATAAAACGATATATAACAAATAAAACTATATAAAACTATATAACACTATATAAAACTATGTAAAACTATATAAAACAATACAAAACTAACAAAACTATGTAAAACTATACAAAACTATATAAAACTTTATAAATCTATATAAAACTATATAAAACTATATAGTACTGTGTAACACTATACAAAACTACATAAAACTATTTAAAACTATATAAATCTATATAAAACTATATCAAACTATATGAAACTATATAAAACTAACAAAACTATATAAACCTATATAAAACTCTATAGAACACTATAAAACTATATAAAACTAACAAAACTATATAAAACTATATAAAACGATATATAACAAATAAAACTATATAAAACTATATAACACTATATAAAACTATGTAAAACTATATAAAACAATACAAAACTAACAAAACTATGTAAAACTATACAAAACTATATAAAACTTTATAAATCTATATAAAACTATATAAAACTATATAGTACTATATAAAACTATACAAAACTATATAAAACTATATAAAACTATATAAAAGGATATAAAACAAATAAAACTATATAAAACTATATATCACTATATAAAACTATGTAAAACCCTATAAAACACTACAAAACTAACAAAACTATATAAAACTATACAAAACTATATAAAACTTTATAAATCTATATAAAACTATATAAAACTATATAGTACTATATAAAACTATACAAAACTATATAAAACTATATAAAACTATATGAAACTACATCAAACTATATGAAACTATATAAAACTAACAAAACTATACAAACCTATATAAAACTCTATAGAACCCTATAAAACTATATAAAACTATATAGAACTGTATAAAAGTACATAAAACTATATAAAACAATATAAAACTATATAAAACTAACAAAACTATATATAACTATATAGAACTATATAAAAGGATATAAAACAAGTAAAATTATATAAAACTATATAACACAATATAACACTATCTAAAACTATATAAAACTATAAAAAATTATTCAAAACTATATAAAACTATATAAAATAATTTAAAACTATATTAAACTATATAAAGCTATATAAAGCTATATAAAACTATATAAAACTATATAAAACTAACAAAACTATATAAAACTATATAGTACAATATAAGACTATACAAAATTATATAACTATATAAAACTAATAAAACTATATAAAACTATATAGTACTGTGTAAAACTATACAAAACTATATAAAACTATATAAAACTATATAAATCTATCTAAAGCTATATCAAACTATATGAAACTATATAAAACTAACAAAACTATATAAACCTATATAAAACTAACCAAACTATGTAAAACTATATAAAACGATATAAAACAAATAAAACTATATAAAACTATATAACACTATATAAAACTATGTAAAACTATATAAAACAATACAAAACTAACAAAACTATGTAAAACTATACAAAACTATATAAAACTTTATAAATCTATATAAAACTATATAAAACTATATAGTACTATATAAAACTATACAAAACTATATAAAACTATATAAAACTATATAAAAGGATATAAAACAAATAAAACTATATAAAACTATATAACACTATATAAAACTATGTAAAACTATATAAAACACTACAAAACTAACAAAACTATATAAAACTATACAGAACTATATAAAACTTTATAAATCTATATAAAACTATATAAAACTATATAGTACTATATAAAACTATACAAAACTATATAAAACTATATAAAACTATATAAAACTATATAGTACTATATAAAACTATACAAAACTATATAAAACTATATAAAACTATATGAAACTACATCAAACTATATGAAACTATATAAAACTAAGAAAGCTATACAAACCTATATAAAACTCTATAGAACCCTATAAAACTATATAAAACTATATAAAACTATATAAACGTATATAAAACTATATAAAACTATATAAAACTATATAAAACTAACAAAACTATATAAAACTATATAATACTATATAAAAGGATATAAAAAAAAAACTATATAAAACTATATAAAAGTATATAAATATATATATAACTACCAAAACTACATAAAACTATATAAAACTACATAGTACTATATAAATCTATGTAAAACTACATAACACTATATAAAACTATATAAAACTATATAAAACTATACAAAGCAAACAAAACTATATAAAACTATACAAAGCTAACAAAACTATATAAAACTATACAAAACTATATAAAACTATACAAAGCTAACAAAACTATATAAAACTATACAAAACTATATAAAACTATATAAAACTATATAAAACTATATAAAACTATATAAAACTATATAAAACTATATAAAACTAACAAAACAATATAAAACTATATAAACCTATATAAAACTCTATAGAACTACATATAACTATATAAAACTATATAAAACTATATAATACTATATAAAACTATATAAAACTATATAGAACTCTATAAATCTATATAAAACTACATAAAACTATATAAAACTGTATAAAACTATATAAATCTATATAAAACTATATAAATCTATATAAAACTATATAAAACTATATAAAAGGATGTAAAACAAATAAAACTATATAAAACTATATAACACAATATAAAACTATGTAAAACCCTATAAAACTATATAAAACTAACAGAACTATATAAAACTATATAAAACTATATAAAACTAAAAAAACTATATAAAACTATATACTACCATACAAAACTATATAAAAGTATATAAAACTATATAGAACTATATAAAACTATATAAAACTATATAAATCTATATAAAACTATCTAAAACTATATAAAACAATACAAAACTAACAAAACTATATAAAACTATACAAAACTATATAAAACTTTATAAATCTATATAAAACTATATAAAACTATATAGTACTATATAAAACTATACAAAACTATATAAAACTATATAAAACTATATAAAACTATATAGTACTATATAAAACTATACAAAACTATATAAAACTATATAAAACTATATGAAACTACATCAAACTATATGAAACTATATAAAACTAAGAAAGCTATACAAACCTATATAAAACTCTATAGAACCCTATAAAACTATATAAAACTATATAAAACTATATAAACGTATATAAAACTATATAAAACTATATAAAACTATATAAAACTAACAAAACTATATAAAACTATATAATACTATATAAAAGGATATAAAAAAAAAACTATATAAAACTATATAAAAGTATATAAATATATATATAACTACCAAAACTATATAAAACTATATAAAACTACATAGTACTATATAAATCTATGTAAAACTACATAACACTATATAAAACTATATAAAACTATATAAAACTATACAAAGCAAACAAAACTATATAAAACTATACAAAGCTAACAAAACTATATAAAACTATACAAAACTATATAAAACTATATAAAACTATATAAAACTATATAAAACTATATAAAACTATATAAAACTAACAAAACAATATAAAATTATATAAACCTATATAAAACTCTATAGAACTACATATAACTATATAAAACTATATAAAACTATATAATACTATATAAAACTATATAAAACTATATAGAACTCTATAAATCTATATAAAACTACATAAAACTATATAAAACTGTATAAAACTATATAAAACTATATAAAACTATATAAATCTATATAAAACTATATAAAACTATATAAAAGGATGTAAAACAAATAAAACTATATAAAACTATATAACACAATATAAAACTATGTAAAACCCTATAAAACTATATAAAACTATATAAAACTATATAAAACTATATAAAACTATATAAAACTAACAAAACAATATAAAATTATATAAACCTATATAAAACTCTATAGAACTACATATAACTATATAAAACTATATAAAACTATATAATACTATATAAAACTATATAAAACTATATAGAACTCTATAAATCTATATAAAACTACATAAAACTATATAAAACTGTATAAAACTATATAAAACTATATAAAACTATATAAATCTATATAAAACTATATAAAACTATATAAAAGGATGTAAAACAAATAAAACTATATAAAACTATATAACACAATATAAAACTATGTAAAACCCTATAAAACTATATAAAACTAACAGAACTATATAAAACTATATAAAACTATATAAAACTAAAAAAACTATATAAAACTATATACTAAAATACAAAACTATATAAAAGTATATAAAACTATATAGAACTATATAAAAGTATATAAAACTATATAAATCTATATAAAACTATCTAAAACTATATAAAACAATACAAAACTAACAAAACTATATAAAACTATATAAAACTAACAAAACTATATAAAACTATATAAAACGATATAAAACAAATAAAACTATATAAAACTATATAACACTATATAAAACTATGTAAAACTATATAAAACAATACAAAACTAACAAAACTATATAATACTATACAAAGCTATATAAAACTATATAAATCTATATAAAACTATACAAAACTATATACTACTATATAAAACTATACAAAACTATATAAAAGGATATAAAACAAATGAAACTATATAAAACTATATAACACTATATAAAACTATGTAAAACCCTATAAAACACTACAAAACTAACAAAACTATATAAAACTATACAAAACTATATAAAACTTTATAAATCTATATAAAACTATATAAAACTATATAGTACTATATAAAACTATACAAAACTATATAAAACTATATAAAACTATATAAAAGGATATAAAACAAGTAAAACTATATAAAACTATATAACACAATATAACACTATCTAAAACTATATAAAACTATAAAAAATTATTCAAAACTATATAAAACTATATAAAATAATATAAAACTATATTAAACTATATAAAGCTATATAAAGCTATATAAAACTATATAAAACTATATAAAACTAACAAAACTATATAAAACTATATAGTACAATATAAGACTATACAAAATTATATAACCATATAAAACTAATAAAACTATATAAAACTATATAGTACTGTGTAAAACTATACAAAACTATATAAAACTATATAAACTATATAAGTCTATCTAAAGCTATATCAAACTATATGAAACTATATAAAACTAACAAAACTATATAAACCTATATAAAACTCTATAGAACCCTATAAAACTATATAAAACTATATAAACTATATTAAACTATATAAAACTAACGAAACTATATAAAACTATATAAAACTAACAAAACTATATAAAACTATATAAAACGATATAAAACAAATAAAACTATATAAAACTATATAACACTATATAAAACTATGTAAAACTATATAAAACAATACAAAACTAACAAAACTATGTAAAACTATACAAAACTATATAAAACTTTATAAATCTATATAAAACTATATAAAACTATATAGTACTATATAAAACTATACAAAACTAAATAAAACTATATAAAAAACTATATAAAAGGATATAAAACAAATAAAACTATATAAAACTATATAACACTATATAAAACTATGTAAAACCCTATAAAACACTACAAAACTAACAAAACTATATAAAACTATACAAAACTATATAAAACTTTATAATCTATATAAAACTATATAAAACTATATAGTACTATATAAAACTATACAAAACTATATAAAACTATATAAAACTATATGAAACTACATCAAACTATATGAAACTATATAAAACTAACAAAACTATACAAACCTATATAAAACTCTATAGAACCCTATAAAACTATATAAAACTATATAGAACTATATAAAAGTATATAAACTATATAAAACTATATAAAACTATATAAAACTAACAAAACTATATATAACTCTATAAAACTATATAAAAGGATATAAAACAAGTAAAACTATATAAAACTATATAACACAATATAACACTATCTAAAACTATATAAAACTATAAAAAATTATTCAAAACTATATAAAACTATATAAAATAATATAAAACTATATTAAACTATATAAAGCTATATAAAGCTATATAAAACTATATAAAACTATATAAAACTAACAAAACTATATAAAACTATATAGTACAATATAAGACTATACAAAATTATATAACTATATAAAACTAATAAAACTATATAAAACTATATAGTACTGTGTAAAACTATACAAAACTATATAAAACTATATAAAACTATATAAATCTATCTAAAGCTATATGAAACTATATGAAACTATATAAAACTAACAAAACTATATAAACCTATATAAAACTCTATAGAACCCTATAAAACTATATAAAACTATATAAAACTATATAAAAACTATATAAAACTATATAAAACTAACAAAACTATATAAAACTATATAAAACTAACAAAACTATGTAAAACTATATAAAACGATATAAAACAAATAAAACTATATAAAACTATATAACACTATATAAAACTATGTAGAACTATATAAAACAATACAAAACTAACAAAACTATGTAAAACTATACAAAACTATATAAAACTTTATAAATCTATATAAAACTATATAAAACTATATAGTACTATATAAAACTATACAAAACTATATAAAACTATATAAAACTATATAAAAGGATATAAAACAAATAAAACTATATAAAACTATATAACACTATATAAAACTATGTAAAACTATATAAAACCTACTACTAAACTAACAAAACTATATAAAACTATACAAAACTATATAAAACTTTATAAATCTATATAAAACTATATAAAACTATATAGTACTATATAAAACTATACAAAACTATATAAAACTATATAAAACTATATGAAACAAC
The DNA here is from genome assembly GCF_051020985.1 of Nomia melanderi. NCBI lineage: Eukaryota > Metazoa > Arthropoda > Insecta > Hymenoptera > Halictidae > Nomia > Nomia melanderi. The sequence continues at coordinate 7,878 of NW_027475524.1, read as the reverse complement.
ATCAAACTATATGAAACTATAATAAAACTAACAAAACTATACAAACCTATATAAAACTCTATAGAACCCTATAAAACTATAGAAAACTATATAAAAACTATATAAACGTATATAAAACTATATAAAACTATATAAACTATATAAAACTAACAAAACTATATAAAACTATATAAAACTATATAAAAGGATATAAAAAAAAAAAACTATATAAAACTATATAAAAGTATATAAATATATATATAACTACCAAAACTATATAAAACTATATAAAACTACATAGTACTATATAAATCTATGTAAAACTACATAACACTATATAAAACTATATAAAACTATATAAAACTATACAAAGCAAACAAAACTATATAAAACTATACAAAGCTAACAAAACTATATAAAACTATACAAAACTATATAAAACTATACAAAGCTAACAAAAACTATATAAAACTATACAAAACTATATAAAACTATATAAAACTATATAAAACTATATAAAACTATATAAAACTAGATAAAACTAACAAAACTATATAAAACTATATAAACCTATATAAAACTCTATAGAACTACATATAACTATATATAAACTATATAAAACTATATAATACTATATAAAACTATATAAAACTATATAGAACTCTATAAATCTATATAAAACTACATAAAACTATATAAACTGTATAAAACTATATAAAACTATATAAAACTATATAAATCTATATAAAACTATATAAAACTATATAAAAGGATGTAAAACAAATAAAACTATATAAAACTATATAGACACAATATAAAACTATGTAAAACCCTATAAAACTATATAAAACTAACAGAACTATATAAAACTATATAAAACTATATAAAACTAAAAAACTATATAAAACTATATACTACCATACAAAACTATATAAAGTATATCTAAAACTATATAGAACTATATAAAACTATATAAAACTATATAAATCTATATAAAACTATCTAAAACTATATAAAACAATACAAAACTAACAAAACTATATAAAACTAACAAAACTATATAAAACTATATAAAACCATATAAAACAAATAAAACTATATAAAACTATATAACACTATATAAAACTATGTAAAACTATATAAAACAATACAAAACTAACAAAACTATATAATACTATACAAAGCTATATAAAACTATATAAATCTATATAAAACTATACAAAACTAATATACTACTATATAAAACTATACAAAACCTATATAAAACTATATAAAACTATATAAACTATATAAAAGGATATAAAACAAATAAAACTATATAAAACTATATAAACACTACTATAAAACTATGTAAAACCCTATAAAACACTACAAAACTAACAAAACTATGTAAAACTATACAAAACTATATAAAACTTTATAAATCTATATAAAACTATATAAAACTATATAGTACTATATAAAACTATACAAAACTATATAAAACTATATAAAACTATATGAACCTACATCAAACTATATGAAACTATATAAAACTAACAAAACTATACAAACCTATATAAAACTCTATAGAACCCTATAAAACTATATAAAACTATATAGAACTATATAAAAGTATATAAAACTATATAAAAACTAATAAAACTATATAAAACTAACAAAGCTGTATAAAATTATATAAAACTATATAAAAGTAATAAACCTATATAAAACTATATAAAACTCTATAAAAGTATATAAAACTATAAAACTATATAAAACTATACAAAACTAATAAACCTATATAAAACAATATAAAAGTATACAAAACTAACAAAACTGTATAAAACTAAATAAAACTACATAAAACTATATAAAACTATATAAAACTATGAAAACTATATAAAACTATATAAAACTATATAAAACTATATAAACTAACAAAACTATATAAAACTATATAAAACACTATAAAACTATATAAAACTATATAAAACTATATAAAACTATATAAAACTAACAAAACTATATAAAATTATATAAAACTATATAAAACTAATAAACCTATATAAAACTATATAAAACTATATAAAACTATATAAAACTATATAAAACTCTATAAAACTATACAAAACAACTTTAAACTATATAATACTATATAAAACTATATAAAACTACATAAAATTATATAAAACTATACAAAACTAAGAAAACTAAATAAAACTATATAAAACTATATAAAACAATATAAAAATAACAAAACTATATAAAATTATATAAAACTATATAAAACAATATAAAACAATATAAAACTAACAAAACTATATAAAATTATATAAAACTATATAAAACAATATAAAACTAATGTAACTATAGAAAACTATATAAAACAATATAAAACTATATAAAACTATAAAAACTAACAAAACTATATAAAACTAAGTAAAACTCTATAAAACTATATAAAACTACATAAAACTATATAAAATTATATAAAACTATATAAAACTATATAAAACTAACAAAACTATATAAAACTACATAAAACTAACAAAACTATGTAAAACTATATAAAACTAACAAAACTATATAAAACTATATAAAACTAACAAAACTATATAAAACTATATAAAACTATATAAAACTAACAAAAACTATATAAAACTATATAAAACTATATAACACTATATAAAACTATGTAAAACTATATAAAACAATACAAACTAACAAAACTATATAAAACTATACAACTATAAAACTATATAAACTATATGACTAATCAAACTATATAAAACTATATAAACTAACTATAACTATATAAAACTATATAGAACCTAAACTATACAAACAAAACTCAAAGAACCCTATAAAACTATATAAAACTATATAAAACTATATAAAAGTATATAAAACTATATAAAACTATATAAAACTATATAAAGCTAACAAAACTATATAAAACTGTATAAAACTATATAAAAGGATATAAAACAAATAAAACTATATAAAACTATATAACACAATATAACACTATCTAAAACTATATAAAACTATAAAAAATTATTCAAAACTATGTAAAACTATATAAAACAATATAAAACTATATTAAACTATACAAAGCTATATAAAACTATATAAAACTATATAGTACTGTGTATCACTATACAAAACTACATAAAACTATTTAAAACTATATAAATCTATATAAAACTATATCAAACTATATGAAACTATATAAAACTAACAAAACTATATAAACCTATATAAAACTCTATAGAACACTATAAAACTATATAAAACTAACAAAACCATATAAAACTATATAAAACGATATATAAACAAATAAAACTATATAAAACTATATAACACTATATAAAACTATGTAAAACTATATAAAACAATACAAAACTAACAAAGCTATGTAAAACTATACAAAACTATATAAAACTTTATAAATCTATATAAAACTATATAAAACTATATAGTACTGTGTAACACTATACAAAACTACATAAAACTATTTAAAACTATATAAATCTATATAAAACTATATCAAACTATATGAAACTATATAAAACTAACAAACTATATAAACCTATATAAAACTCTATAGAACACTATAAAACTATATAAAACTAACAAAACTATATAAAACTATATAAAACGATATATAACAAATAAAACTATATAAAACTATATAACACTATATAAAACTATGTAAAACTATATAAAACAATACAAAACTAACAAAACTATGTAAAACTATACAAAACTATGTAAAACTTTATAAATCTATATAAAACTATATAAAACTATATAGTACTATATAAAACTATACAAAACTATATAAAACTATATAAAACTATATAAAAGGATATAAAACAAATAAACTATATAAAACTATATATCACTATATAAAACTATGTAAAACCCTATAAAACACTACAAAACTAACAAAACTATATAAAACTATACAAAACTATATAAAACTTTATAAATCTATATAAAACTATATAAAACTATATAGTACTATATAAAACTATACAAAACTATATAAAACTATATAAAACTATATGAAACTACATCAACTATATGAAACTATATAAAACTAACAAAACTATACAAACCTATATAAAACTCTATAGAACCCTATAAAACTATATAAAACTATATAGAACTGTATAAAAGTACATAAAACTATATAAAACAATATAAAACTATATAAAACTAACAAAACTATATATAACTATATAGAACTATATAAAAGGATATAAAACAAGTAAAATTATATAAAACTATATAACACAATATAACACTATCTAAAACTATATAAAACTATAAAAAATTATTCAAAACTATATAAAACTATATAAAATAATTTAAAACTATATTAAACTATATAAAGCTATATAAAGCTATATAAAACTATATAAAACTATATAAAACTAACAAAACTATATAAAACTATATAGACAAATATAAGACTATACAAAATTATATAACTATATAAAACTAATAAAACTATATAAAACTATATAGTACTGTGTAAAACTATACAAAACTATATAAACTATATAAAACTATATAAATCTATCTAAAGCTATATCAAACTATATGAAACTATATAAAACTAACAAAACTATATAAACCTATATAAAACTCTATAGAACCCTATAAAACTATATAAAACTATATAAAACTATATAAAACTATATAAAACTATATAAAACTAACAAAACTATATAAAACTATATAAAACTAACCAAACTATGTAAAACTATATAAAACGATATAAAACAAATAAAACTATACAAAACTATATAAAACTATATAAAACTATATGAAACTACATCAAACTATATGAAACTATATAAAACTAAGAAAGCTAATACAAACCTATATAAAACTCTATAGAACCCTATAAAACTATATAAAACTATATAAACGTATATAAAACTATATAAAACTATATAAAACTATATAAAACTAACAAAACTATATAAACTATATAATACTATATAAAAGGATATAAAAAAAAAACTATATAAAACTATATAAAAGTATATAAATATATATATAACTACCAAAACTACATAAAACTATATAAAACTACATAGTACTATATAAATCTATGTAAAACTACATAACACTATATAAAACTATATAAAACTATATAAAACTATACAAAGCAAACAAAACTATATAAAACTATACAAAGCTAACAAAACTATATAAAACTATACAAAACTATATAAAACTATACAAAGCTAACAAAACTATATAAAACTATACAAAACTATATAAAACTATATAAAACTATATAAAACTATATAAAACTATATAAAACTATATAAAACTAACAAAACAATATAAAACTATATAAACCTATATAAAACTCTATAGAACTACATATAACTATATAAAACTATATAAAACTATATAATACTATATAAAACTATATAAAACTATATAGAACTCTATAAATCTATATAAAACTACATAAAACTATATAAAACTGTATAAAAACTATATAAAACTATATAAAACTATATAATCTATATAAAACTATATAAAACTATATAAAAGGATGTAAAACAATAAAACTATATAAAACTATATAACACAATATAAAACTATGTAAAACCCTATAAAACTATATAAAACTAACAGAACTATATAAAACTATATAAAACTATATAAAACTAAAAAACTATATAAAACTATATACTACCATACAAAACTATATAAAAGTATATAAAACTATATAGAACTATATAAAACTATATAAAACTATATAAATCTATATAAAACTATCTAAAACTATATAAAACAATACAAAACTAACAAAACTATATAAAACTATACAAAACTATATAAAACTTTATAAATCTATATAAAACTATATAAAACTATATAGTACTATATAAAACTATACAAAACTATATAAAACTATATAAAACTATATAAAACTATATAGTACTATATAAAACTATACAAAACTATATAAAACTATATAAAACTATATGAAACTACATCAAACTATATGAAACTATATAAAACTAAGAAAGCTATACAAACCTATATAAAACTCTATAGAACCCTATAAAACTATATAAAACTATATAAAACTATATAAACGTATATAAAACTATATAAAACTATATAAAACTATATAAAACTAACAAAACTATATAAAACTATATAATACTATATAAAAGGATATAAAAAAAAACTATATAAAACTATATAAAAGTATATAAATATATATATAACTACCAAAACTATATAAAACTATATAAAACTACATAGTACTATATAAATCTATGTAAAACTACATAACACTATATAAAACTATATAAAACTATATAAAACTATACAAAGCAAACAAAACTATATAAAACTATACAAAGCTAACAAAACTATATAAAACTATACAAAACTATATAAAACTATACAAAGCTAACAAAACTATATAAAACTATACAAAACTATATAAAACTATATAAAACTATATAAAACTATATAAAAACTATATAAAACTATATAAAACTAACAAAACAATATAAAATTATATAAACCTATATAAAACTCTATAGAACTACATATAACTATATAAAACTATATAAAACTATATAATACTATATAAAACTATATAAAACTATATAGAACTCTATAAATCTATATAAAACTACATAAAACTATATAAAACTGTATAAAACTATATAAAACTATATAAAACTATATAAATCTATATAAAACTATATAAAACTATATAAAAGGATGTAAAACAAATAAAACTATATAAAACTATATAACACAATATAAAACTATGTAAAACCCTATAAAACTATATAAAACTAACAGAACTATATAAAACTATATAAAACTATATAAAACTAAAAAACTATATAAAACTATATACTACCATACAAAACTATATAAAAGTATATAAAACTATATAGAACTATATAAAACTATATAAAACTATATAAATCTATATAAAACTATCTAAAACTATATAAAACAATACAAAACTAACAAAACTATATAAAACTATACAAAACTATATAAAACTTTATAAATCTATATAAAACTATATAAAACTATATAGTACTATATAAAACTATACAAAACTATATAAAACTATATAAAACTATATAAAACTATATAGTACTATATAAAACTATACACAACTATATAAAACTATATAAAACTATATGAAACTACATCAAACTATATGAAACTATATAAAACTAAGAAAGCTATACAAACCTATATAAAACTCTATAGAACCCTATAAAACTATATAAAACTATATAAAATTATATAAACGTATATAAAACTATATAAAACTATATAAAACTATATAAACTAACAAAACTATATAAAACTATATAATACTATATAAAAGGATATAAAAAAAAAACTATATAAAACTATATAAAAGTATATAAATATATATATAACTACCAAAACTATATAAAACTATATAAAACTACATAGTACTATATAAATCTATGTAAAACTACATAACACTATATAAAACTATATAAAACTATATAAAACTATACAAAGCAAACAAAACTATATAAAACTATACAAAGCTAACAAAACTATATAAAACTATACAAAACTATATAAAACTATACAAAGCTAACAAAACTATATAAAACTATACAAAACTATATAAAACTATATAAAACTATATAAAACTATATGAAACTATATAAAACTATATAAAACTAACAAAACAATATAAAATTATATAAACCTATATAAAACTCTATAGAACTACATATAACTATATAAAACTATATAAAACTATATAATACTATATAAAACTATATAAAACTATATAGAACTCTATAAATCTATATAAAACTACATAAAACTATATAAAACTGTATAAAACTATATAAA
>NW_027475523.1:27500-37500 GCF_051020985.1 Nomia melanderi | reverse complement strand
ATCCTTGTTAGTTTCTTTTCCTCCGCTTAGTAATATGCTTAAATTCAGCGGGTAATCTCGCCTACTCTGAGGTCGTCGTGAACGTGAATTGTATGAAAATTCAATCGAATTTCATAAAAATCGCTCAAAGGCAAAAAAAACAAAGTCTAGAGGAGAGTGCGTTCGAACACAACAATATTCATATTATAACGTATATAAATGATAAATATACCGCGACACGCGCGACTCCGTATCGTCGCGAAAAATCGTTCGCGAACGCGTCTTATGCGCCTCACCAGTGGTCTCTGCTGCGTCGCGTGTCTATATTCTCTTTTTACACTCTTCTCCTTCTTCTATCACATTTTACTCGATCGCGAAAAAGACTCTCGCTAGACGATCTCGCGCTCCGGTTAACTTTAACGCCCGTCCGAGAAGAATTTTCGGGGACTGGACGACCGAAGCGGATCTCGCGCGGTCTCGCGATCGACAGTGAAGAGAAGTGCAGAAGAGGAAAAGAAGACACGACAAACACACACCATGGGGCGACCGACGCGTTCGTTTCAACGCTTTCGCACAAAGTCGGCGGCGGTTATATATTTATATCATTATATTCCGGCGGACGGGACGCGACGTTCGAAAGCCTCGCCAAAGAGGAGCTCCTGCCTCTTCCTCTCTCTTTTCTACGAGAAAAGATAAACGTATTTTACGGGGATACGGAAACGTTACCACGTGGTGTCACACACGATCGTCCGTCTCTTCTCTATAGCAGAAACCGATAAAAATACACCTCCCGAAAGAGAGTATATGGTGATTCTTTTTATATATATATATATTTCGAAATACAACTGAACGTGGCGGAAGCGCACGGTGGTGGTCCAGCGAGGACACGCGACGACGGGGAATAAGAACTATTCGACCCGTTACGAATACGCATGCTCGTCCCGCACGATTTTAACACACACCGTGTTTTTCTCCAGTCGTCAAAGCGTTCGTGCGTCGAATTCGAAAAATAAAAAAAAAAGAAAAACACCTTTTCTCTCTCTCGGGGTAAAAGAGTCGATGTGTATTGTGTATAAAGGTTCTGCGAGAAGTCTCGTTTTGACGTGTGTTCCGCCGATAACGACGATCCTCCGAAACGGGGATACAGAAACGTTACACCTCACAACACGATCTCCGTCTCTTCTCTATAGCAGAAACCGATAAAAATACACCTCCCGAAAGAGAGTATATGGTGATTCTTTTTATATATATATATTTCGAAATTCAACTGAACGTGGCGGAAGCGCACGGTGGTGGTCCAGCGAGGACACGCGACGACGGGGAATAAGAACTATTCGACCCGTTACGAATACGCATGCTCGTCCCGCACGATTTTAACACACACCGTGTTTTTCTCCAGTCGTCAAAGCGTTCGTGCGTCGAATTCGAAAAATAAAAAAAAGAAATACACCTTTTCTCTCTCTCTCGGGGTAAAAAGAGTCGATGTGTATTGTGTATAAAGGTTCTGCTGCGAGAAGTCTCGTTTTGCCGTGTGTTTCGGTAACGACGATCCTCCGAAACGTACATCTCATTCGTAAGAGAGGAAGAAAACAATCTCCCTGGGGCCAGTCGGTAATATACCGACATACGACGTGTCGTGCACATCCGTCTCACGCACGGTATACAAAATATGAATAAAACGTGTGTAGTCTCTCTCTCTCTCGACTTCTTAATATTTTCTTTCACCTCTGACGCATCATTTCAGGTGACGTCGGGAGCGCGGGAAAAAAAATTTTTCTAAACACACGAAACCGTTCATCTCACGAACAGCCGAAAAAGTTGTCGCTCAGATCCATATCGCAGTGGAGCGGTATCCGCGGGCGGTCGTAATTGAACGACGCACGACGCCGCGAACACTCACGCGAGTCCATACAAACGATTCCGATCGTTTTGCAACAACTAGAACGTACACTGTCCGTGAAATTCACAGAATTTTCGCGTGTCCGCGACAAACGCCGACGAGACACCCATCGTTCGCTCGTACGTAGCATCCTTCTCTTAACCCGACTCAGAAACGTTCTTTGCGCCCTTCGGTAAAAAAACGTTCGATCCGAAGAGGTGAACGACGGCGGGGATTTGACAGAGCTACGCAAGCAGTGTATGGTACGTAAACGACCCTCAGCCAGGCGTGGTCCAGGAATTGTATCCGTGGACCGCAATGTGCGTTCGAAATGTCGATGTTCATGTGTCCTGCAGTTCACACGTTGACGCGCAATTAGCTGCGTTCTTCATCGACCCACGAGCCAAGTGATCCACCGTTCAGGGTAATCGTATAAATTTTATATTTCACATATATAATTTTATTCTCATTTGTTCGACCTAATATCTCTCTTCTTTCAAAGAGAAGATAAAAGTTGATACCTGAATCTCCGACCAGCGCGCGAAGGAGATTCAGGCGTCGCCTTGGAGACGACACCGAAGCCTTTCGAGACGAAAAACGTTCAAGTAATATGTATATATTTCTCGACGTTCCGGGCGTATAGTGCATTCAAAAACCCGCGAAAGACGCAGAAGACTCGCACGCGTGGAAACGACGGGGATATATTTTGTATCCTACCCGATACTGAATCCATCGCGTGCAGTCGACCCTCGCGTTCTTCCGATCAGACGCATCTATTGTTGCGCGCATGTTTTCGCGTCGCATCGCGCGAAACGTTGCACGAATCGTACCGATCGATCGATTGAAAGCAAATAATGAAAAAAGACTTCACAGCTGGCTCTTTGCCGGTCATTCGTCCCATGTTATCTCTTGCCGCGAAATTGGCGCGCAAGAGTTGGGTGTCAGACGCGCGGCTTTAAAACGAGCTTCACGGCCGGTCCCTTCGTTACCGCTTTCGTTCTTTCTCTCGGAACGACCATGAACGAACACGACGAGCGACGCTACGGCATACACACGTCCACGGATTCGATTAAAAAAACAGACTTCACAGCTGGCTCTTTGCCGGTCATTCGTCCCATATTATCTCTTGCCGCGAAATTGGCGCGCAAGAGTTGGGTGTCAGACGCACGGCTTTAAAACGAGCTTCACGGCCGGTCCTCTCAATTCCGTGTACGGTACACGCAAGATGCGGGTTCCACTTCCAGACTACCCGGTCCCTTCTCTCTACGAGAATCGATAGTAGAAGAACGGCTCGAAAACGCGTCTCAGAGACTAGGGGAAAAGAAGCGGTATGCGAGCGAAACGAAAACGCATTATGGAAACGTCGCGAAACAATGTTCGACGGTTGCTCGGTTCCAATCGTGCGGCCGTTTCAATTTCTCGTGCGCTTCACCGTCCCTCCGTAACTCTGGCCGATCGCGTATACCGAAGAGCCGACACGCGCAAAAACCACAGGCATTGTATACTGTATATATATATGTTACAGTCACAGCCTTCGCGCGTTTTACTCTCCGACGCGGGGTTTCCACGACGAAAGAGAGACAGTTTCGTGGCGGGTGACTCGGCCGAATCGCTACGACGGGTATTTCTATTATAGAACGAATCATCGCCACCCTTTACCAGTGCCCGACGAAGGAATCACAAGGTCATCTGGAGTTTACAATGCCAGCGACGGTAATTCCAACGAAGACCCGATAAGTCAACTCATCGTTCTATTTCTCCCCGTACAGAAAAGCGAATCGACGCTAACGCACCTCGCGCAAGCACGAACGTTCTCTTCGCGTGGATCATCCCATCGTCGAAAGATGTAAAGACGCATTGGAGATCGTGGTCTCTGGCGGGCTCATTGCACGCCCCACTGCATATCTTTCCTCGAATCGAGAATGATTCGTCCACTAAGGCTGCGAAACTACGCGTCGAGGAAACTAGGGGAAAGAAGCGGGATGCGAGCGAAACGACAATACATTATGGAAACGTCGCGAAACAATGTTCGGCGGTTGCTCGTTTCCTCCTGCGGACGTTTCATTGCTCGGGCGCTTCACGTCCCTCCGTAACCTTCGCGCGATCGCGTGCCCCGGAGAGCCGGCAACCGGTGAACCACAGGCGTATAAACTATAGTCTTCTATAGCAAGCCTTCGGCGGTTACTCTCCGACGCGGGGATTCCACGACGAGAGAGAATTTCGTGGCGGGTGACATCGGTCGAAACGCTACGACGGGTATTTCTATTATAGAACGAATCATCGCCACCCTTTACCAGTGCCCGACGAAGGAATCACAAGGTCATCTGGAGTTTACAATGCCAGCGACGGTAATTCCAACGAAGACCCGATAAGTCAACTCATCGTTCTATTTCTCCCCGTACAGACAAGCGAATCAACGCTATCGCACCTCACGCATGCACGAACGTTCTCTTCGCGTGAATCGTCCCATCGTCGAAAGATATAGCCGCTTGGAGATCGTGGCCCATCAAGTTCTTCCGTAACTCCTGCGCGATCGCGTACCCCGGAGAGCAGGCAACCGGTGAACCACAGGCGTATAAACTATAGTCTTCTATAGCAAGCCTTCGCGTTTACTCTACGACGCGGGGATTCCACGACGAGAGAGATTTTCGTGGCGGGTGACACGGCCGAATCGCTACGACGGGTATTTCTATTATAGAACGAATCATCGCCACCCTTTACCAGTGCCCGACGAAGGAATCACAAGGTCATCTGGAGTTTACAATGCCAGCGACGGTAATTCCAACGAAGACCCGATAAGTCAACTCATCGTTCTATTTCTCCCCGTACAGAAAAGCGAATCGGCGCTATCGCACCTCACGCAAGCAGGAATGATCTCTTCGCGTGGATCGTCCCATCGTCGAAAGATGTAAGACGTACAGAAATCGTGGTCCATCACGATTATTCGTAACTCTCCGAGTCGCGTATCTGAGAGTAGGACAAACGGAGAACCACAGGCATAAATAATACTATATGTTTCTTATATAGTTAGCCTTCGCGTTTTACTCTCCGACGCGGGGATTCCACGACGAGAGAGAATTTCGTGGCGGGTGACATCGGTCGAAACGCTACGACGGGTATTTCTATTATAGAACGAATCATCGCCACCCTTTACCAGTGCCCGACGAAGGAATCACAAGGTCATCTGGAGTTTACAATGCCAGCGACGGTAATTCCAACGAAGACCCGATAAGTCAACTCATCGTTCTATTTCTCCCCGTACAGACAAGCGAATCAACGCTATCGCACCTCACGCATGCACGAACGTTCTCTTCGCGTGAATCGTCCCATCGTCGAAAGATATAGCCGCTTGGAGATCGTGGCCCATCAAGTTCTTCCGTAACTCCTGCGCGATCGCGTACCCCGGAGAGCAGGCAACCGGTGAACCACAGGCGTATAAACTATAGTCTTCTATAGCAAGCCTTCGCGTTTACTCTACGACGCGGGGATTCCACGACGAGAGAGATTTTCGTGGCGGGTGACACGGCCGAATCGCTACGACGGGTATTTCTATTATAGAACGAATCATCGCCACCCTTTACCAGTGCCCGACGAAGGAATCACAAGGTCATCTGGAGTTTACAATGCCAGCGACGGTAATTCCAACGAAGACCCGATAAGTCAACTCATCGTTCTATTTCTCCCCGTACAGAAAAGCGAATCGGCGCTATCGCACCTCACGCAAGCAGGAATGATCTCTTCGCGTGGATCGTCCCATCGTCGAAAGATGTAAGACGTACAGAAATCGTGGTCCATCACGATTATTCGTAACTCTCCGAGTCGCGTATCTGAGAGTAGGACAAACGGAGAACCACAGGCATAAATAATACTATATGTTTCTTATATAGTTAGCCTTCGCGTTTTACTCTCCGACATGGGGATTCCACGACGAGAGAGAGTTTCGTGGCGGGTGTCTCGGCCGAATCGCTACGACGGGTATTTCTATTATAGAACGAATCATCGCCACCCTTTACCAGTGCCCGACGAAGGAATCACAAGGTCATCTGGAGTTTACAATGCCAGCGACGGTAATTCCAACGAAGACCCGATAAGTCAACTCATCGTTCTATTTCTCCCCGTACAGAAAAGCGAATCGACGCTATCGCACCTCGCGCGAGCACGTAACTACTCTTCGCGTGGATCGTCCCATCGTCGAAAGATGTAAGACGCACGGAAATCGTGGCCCATCAACGTTTTTTTGTAACTCTGCCGATCGCGTATCACAGAGCCGAGACGCACATACCACAGGCGTATAATACCGTTTTCTTTCGTATGGTAAGCCTTCGCGTTTACTCTTCGGCGCGGGGTTTCCACGTCGAGAGAGACATTCGTGGCGGGTGACATCGGTCGAAACGCTACGACGGGTATTACTATTATAGAACGAATCATCGCCACCCTTTACCAGTGCCCGACGAAGGAATCACAAGGTCATCTGGAGTTTACAATGCCAGCGACGGTAATTCCAACGAAGACCCGATAAGTCAACTCAACGTTCTATTTCTCCCCGTACAGAAAAGCGAATCGACGCTGTTGCACCTCACGCAAGCACGAACGTTCTCTTCGCGTGGATCGTCCCATCGTCGAAAGATGTAAGACGCACGGAAATCGTGGCACATCACGTGTTTTCGGAACTCTGTCGACCGCGTATCTCAGAGACGACGCGCGCGAACCACTGGCATATACTATTATATATCGCGTTTTACCCTCCGACGCGGGGATTCCACGACGAGAGAGAGTTTCGTGAGCGGGTTGACTCGGAAGAAACGCTACGACGGGTATTTCTATTATAGAACGCATCATCGCCACCCTTTACCAGTGCCCGACGAAGGAATCACAAGGTCATCTGGAGTTTACAATGCCAGCGACGGTAATTCCAACGAAGACCCGATAAGTCAACTCAACGTTCTATTTCTCCCCGTACAGAAAAGCGAATCGACGCAATCGCACCATACGCGTGCACGTAAACAACTCTTCGCGTGGATCGTCCCATCGTCGAGAGACGTAAGTTTTCATAGTATGAATTCGCGTTTTACTCTCCGACGCGGGGATTCCACGACGAGAGAGAGTTTCGTGAGCGGGTTGACTCGGAAGAAACGCTACGACGGGTATTTCTATTATAGAACGCATCATCGCCACCCTTTACCAGTGCCCGACGAAGGAATCACAAGGTCATCTGGAGTTTACAATGCCAGCGACGGTAATTCCAACGAAGACCCGATAAGTCAACTCAACGTTCTATTTCTCCCCGTACAGAAAAGCGAATCGACGCAATCGCACCATACGCGTGCACGTAAACAACTCTTCGCGTGGATCGTCCCATCGTCGAGAGACGTAAGTTTTCATAGTATGAATTCGCGTTTTACTCTCCGACGCGGGGATTCCACGACGAGAGAGAGTTTCGTGAGCGGGTTGACTCGGAAGAAACGCTACGACGGGTATTTCTATTATAGAACGCATCATCGCCACCCTTTACCAGTGCCCGACGAAGGAATCACAAGGTCATCTGGAGTTTACAATGCCAGCGACGGTAATTCCAACGAAGACCCGATAAGTCAACTCAACGTTCTATTACTCCCCGTACAGAAAAGCGAATCGACGCAATCGCACCATACGCGTGCACGTAACAACTCTTCGCGTGGATCGTCCCATCGTCGAGAGACGTAAGTTTCATAGTAAGCCTTCGGCGTTTTACTCTCCGACGCGGGGATTCCACGACGAGAGAGAGAGTTTCGTGAGCGGGTTGACTCGGAAGAAACGCTACGACGGGTATTTCTATTATAGAACGCATCATCGCCACCCTTTACCAGTGCCCGACGAAGGAATCACAAGGTCATCTGGAGTTTACAATGCCAGCGACGGTAATTCCAACGAAGACCCGATAAGTCAACTCAACGTTCTATTTCTCCCCGTACAGAAAAGCGAATCGACGCAATCGCACCATACGCGTACACGTGCACCATACGCGTACACGTAAACAACTCTTCGCGTGGATCGTCCCATCGTCGAGAGACGTAAGTTTTCATAGTATGATTCGCGTTTTACTCTCCGACGCGGGGATTCCACGACGAGAGAGAGTTTCGTGAGCGGGTTTGACTCGGAAGAAACGCTACGACGGGTATTTCTATTATAGAACGCATCATCGCCACCCTTTACCAGTGCCCGACGAAGGAATCACAAGGTCATCTGGAGTTTACAATGCCAGCGACGGTAATTCCAACGAAGACCCGATAAGTCAACTCAACGTTCTATTTCTCCCCGTACAGAAAAGCGAATCGACGCAATCGCACCATACGCGTGCACGTAAACAACTCTTCGCGTGGATCGTCCATCGTCGAGAGACGTAAGTTTTCATAGTATGAATTCGCGTTTTACTCTCCGACGCGGGGATTCCACGACGAGAGAGAGTTTCGTGAGGCGGGTTGACTCGGAAGAAACGCTACGACGGGTATTTCTATTATAGAACGCATCATCGCCACCCCTTTACCAGTGCCCGACGAAGGAATCACAAGGTCATCTGGAGTTTACAATGCCAGCGACGGTAATTCCAACGAAGACCCGATAAGTCTACTCAACGTTCTATTACTCCCGTACAGAAAAAGCGAATCGACGCAATCGCACCATACGCGTGCACGTAACAACTCTCGCGTGGATCGTCCCATCGTCGAGAGACGTAAGTTTCCATACTATGAATTCGCGTTTTACTCTCCGACGCGGGGATTCCACGACGAGAGAGTGTTTCGTGAGCGGGTTGACTCGGAAGAAACGCTACGACGGGTATTTCTATTATAGAACGCATCATCGCCACCCTTTACCAGTGCCCGACGAGGAATCACAAGGTCATCTGGAGTTTACAATGCCAGCGACGGTAATTCCAACGAAGACCCGATAAGTCAACTCAACGTTCTATTGCTCCCCGTACAGAAAAGCGAATCGACGCAATCGCACCATACGCGTGCACGTAACAACTCTTCGCGTGGATCGTCCCATCGTCGAGAGACGTAAGTTTCATAAGTAAGCCTTCGGCGTTTTATTCTCCGACGCGGGGATTCCACGACGAGAGAGTGTTTCGTGGCGGGTGACTAGGCCGAAACGCTACGACGGGTATTTCTATTATAGAACGAATCATCGCCACCCTTTACCAGTGCCCGACGAAGGAATCACAAGGTCATCTGGAGTTTACAATGCCAGCGACGGTAATTCCAACGAAGACCCGATAAGTCAGCTCATCGTTCTATTTCTCCCCGTACAGAAAGGCGAATCGACGCTATCGCACCTCGCGCGAGCACGTAACAACTCTTCGCGTGGATCGTCCCATCGTCGAGAGACGTAAGACGCACGGAAATCGTGGTTCATCGCGTCTTTTCCTACTCTCTTGAATCGCAATTTCGTATAGAGCCTACCACACGCGAACCACCGGCATATTACTATTTCTTCTCTCATAGTAAGCCTTCGCGCGTTTTACTCTCCGATGCGGGGATTCCACGACGAGAGAGTGTTTCGTGGCGGGTGTCTCGGCCGAATCGCTACGACGGGTATTTCTATTATAGAACGAATCATCGCCACCCTTTACCAGTGCCCGACGAAGGAATCACAAGGTCATCTGAGTTTACAATGCCAGCGACGGTAATTCCAACGAAGACCCGATAGTCAACTCATCGTTCTATTTCTCCCCCGTACAGAAAAGCGAATCGACGCTATCGCACCTCGCGCGAGCACGAAACAACTCTTCGCGTGGGATCGTCCATCGTCGAAAGATGTAAGACGCACGGAAATCGTGGTTCGGCGGGCTCTATGCGCCTTGTCAAAGTAAAAAAAAAAATTTCGACGGACGGAGAAGTGTATTTCTCCGCGCGTAAGCCGTTCGAAATTTCCGACGGACGGGAGATGAATCTCTCGCGCGTAAGCCGTCTAGTCATACAGCAGAGCAGGTATCGAGATACCTCTCTGTGCATGATCGTTCAAGTATTTTTCACGAGGAAGCGTTGTTGCACGTTTATCGCTCCTTCCTCCTCTGTATATATAATATTATTTCTCTTGTGTATCGAGTGTGTGCAGGAAATTGAACTCGTACACTTATATATATATATGTATGTATCTTTCGCT
>NW_027475523.1:17500-25000 GCF_051020985.1 Nomia melanderi | reverse complement strand
CGTTCTCTCTTCTTTGCCCAGAAATAATATATATTTCTATAATATATACCTCTTAGTTTATGTATTTCTCTCTAGGACACCTCAATTTTATATGTATATATTATATTTCATTCGAACAATTTTGTTCGTCGCCCCTTTTTGTGTGTAGTAATTTCGTTTGGTCTTTGCCATTAAATTTTTGTATACGAAAAATATATTTTCGCTCGGATAGAAAACCCCTTTTAGGTTTCTGAGAGTTGATGTGAGAGTCGTACAAGTATAAACGAATATACGTTGTATCCAACCCAACATTCTGGGCTTACCACATAAGGGCCATTCGGTCTGAGACACCGACCCGTGGTCATGCTGTGTAGAGAAAAATTCGCAACGGAACGCGGTACAGAACAGTCGAGGAATGGACCTCGAGGAGCTGAACGACTGCTTCTCGACCGAGATCGTAGAATAGCCGCTCGCCCGCCGCTGCGCCGACCGGTCCGCTCGAACCGACGTGCTCTCTTATAGTAACCAAACGGGCGGCCGCGACGACCGCGGCGCCGGCCGCTCAGCACGGGCGCTTATGGTGGTAAACTGCGCGCGTACAGACCAACCGGCCGGGCTGCTGGTACTTAGCCGCTGAAACTATGGTCGATTCGAACATATATTAACATACGATTTTTATTCGATAAATCGTTATTGTACATATTAAACGTTAGTTTCCACCGAAAGAAAAATTTTTTAGAATTTTTTTTTCCAAAAATTGCAAGAGTAAACTTTTTAATTATTCGATTTAAAAATTTTTAAATGCTTAATCCTTACATTAAACTACTGGGAGAACTCAGAAATCATAATGAAAAAAATTACAAAAATTTATTTTTCTCAGAAACTCCGAAAAACAGAGTGGTCGAATCCGTGCAAGCCGGAATTTTTCTAAGTCCCCACGGTCAAGAGTAAACTTTTTTAATAAGCGTTTTAAAATTATTTCAATGTTTAATCCATGCGTAAACATGAAGTTTATTAACCGTTTTTAACATTAAAAAAAATTACAAAAATTTATTTTCGAAAAAATGGAAAAAACCGATTCGTCGGAGCGAGTGTCCTGCCCGTGCGGTAATTCCAGCAGGCGAATCGGACTTCCCGAAATTTTTCTAAGTCCCACGGTCGACACCAACTTTTTTAATAAGCGTTTTAAAATTATTTCAATGTTTAATCCATGCGTAACATGAAGTTTATTAACGTTTTTAACATAAAAAAAATTACAAAAATTTATTTTTCGGAAAAAAAGGAAAAAACCGATCGGCGGAGCGAGGTGTCCAGCCCGTGCGGTAATTCCAGCAGGCGAATCGGACTTCCCGAAATTTTTCTAAGTCCCACGGTCGACACCAACTTTTTTAATAAGCGTTTTAAAATTATTTCAATGTTTAATCCATGCGTAAACATGATGTTTATTAACGTTTTCAACGTTAAAAAAAAATTACAAAAATTTATTTTTCAAAAAAAAAATGGAAAAAACCGATTCGTCGGAGCGAGGTGTCCTGCCCGTGCGGTAATTCCAGCAGGCGAATCGGACTTCCCGAAATTTTTCTAAGTCCCACGGTCGACACCAACTTTTTAATAAGCGTTTTAAAATTATTTCAATGTTTAATCCATGCGTAAACATGAAGTTTATTAACGTTTTTAACATTAAAAAAAATTACAAAAATTTATTTTTCGGAAAAAATGGAAAAAACCGATTCGTCGAGCGAGGTGTCCTGCCCGTGCGGTAATTCCAGCAGGCGAATCGACTTCCCGAAATTTTTCTAAGTCCCACGGTCGACACCAACTTTTTTAATAAGCGTTTTAAAATTATTTCAATGTTTAATCCATGCGTAAACATGAAGTTTATTAACGTTTTTAACATTAAAAAAATTACAAAAATTTATTTTTCGGAAAAAAAGGAAAAAACCGATTCGGCGGAGCGAGGTGTCCAGCCCGTGCGGTAATTCCAGCAGGCGAATCGGACTTCCCGAAATTTTTCTAAGTCCCACGGTCGACACCAACTTTTTTAATAGCGTTTTAAAATTATTTCAATGTTTAATCCATGCGTAAACATGATGTTTATTAACGTTTTCAACGTTAAAAAAATTACAAAAATTTATTTTTCAAAAAAAATGGAAAAAACCGATTCGTCGGAGCGAGGTGTCCTGCCCGTGCGGTAATTCCAGCAGGCGAATCGGACTTCCCGAAATTTTTCTAAGTCCCACGGTCGACACCAACTTTTTTAATAAGCGTTTTAAAATTATTTCAATGTTTAATCCATGCGTAACATGAAGTTTATTAACGTTTTTAACATAAAAAAATTACAAAAATTATTTTTCGGAAAAAATGGAAAAAACCGATTCGTCGGAGCGAGGTGTCCTGCCCGTGCGGTAATTCCAGCAGGCGAATCGGACTTCCCGAAATTTTTCTAAGTCCCACGTCGACACCAACTTTTTTAATAAGCGTTTTAAAATTATTTCAATGTTTAATCCATGCGTAAACATGAAGTTTATTAACGTTTTTAACATTAAAAAAAATTACAAAAATTTATTTTTCGGAAAAAAAGGAAAAAACCGATTCGGCGGAGCGAGGTGTCCAGCCCGTGCGGTAATTCCAGCAGGCGAATCGGACTTCCCGAAATTTTTCTAAGTCCCACGGTCGACACCAACTTTTTTAATAAGCGTTTTAAAATTATTTCAATGTTTAATCCATGCGTAAACATGATGTTTATTAACGTTTTCAACGTTAAAAAAAATTACAAAAATTTATTTTTCAAAAAAAATGGAAAAAACCGATTCGTCGGAGCGAGGTGTCCTGCCCGTGCGGTAATTCCAGCAGGCGAATCGGACTTCCCGAAATTTTTCTAAGTCCCACGGTCGACACCAACTTTTTTAATAAGTGTTTTAAAATTATTTCAATGTTTAATCCATGCGTAAACATGAAGTTTATTAACGTTTTTAACATTAAAAAAAATTACAAAAATTTATTTTTCGGAAAAAATGGAAAAAACCGATTCGTCGGAGCGAGGTGTCCTGCCCGTGCGGTAATTCCAGCAGGCGAATCGGACTTCCCGAAATTTTTCTAAGTCCCACGGTCGACACCAACTTTTTTAATAAGCGTTTTAAAATTATTTCAATGTTTAATCCATGCGTAAACATGATGTTTATTAACGTTTTCAACGTTAAAAAAAATTACAAAAATTTATTTTTCAAGAAAAATGGAAAATACCGATTCGGCGGAGCGAGGTGTCCAGCCCGTGCGGTAATTCCAGCAGGCGAATCGGACTTCCCGAAATTTTTCTAAGTCCCACGGTCGACACCAACTTTTTTAATAAGCGTTTTAAAATTATTTCAATGTTTAATCCATGCGTAAACATGATGTTTATTAACGTTTTCAACGTTAAAAAAAATTACAAAAATTTATTTTTCAAGAAAAATGGAAAATACCGATTCGGCGGAGCGAGGTGTCCAGCCCGTGCGGTAATTCCAGCAGGCGAATCGGACTTCCCGAAATTTTTCTAAGTCCCACGGTCGACACCAACTTTTTTAATAAGTGTTTTAAAATTATTTCAATGTTTAATCCATGCGTAAACATGACGTTTATTAACGTTTTTGACATTAAAAAAAATTACAAAAATTTATTTTTCAAAAAAAATGGAAAAAACCGATTCGTCGGAGCGAGGTGTCCAGCCCGTGCGGTAATTCCAGCAGGCGAATCGGACTTCCCGAAATTTTTCTAAGTCCCACGGTCGACACCAACTTTTTTAATAAGCGTTTTAAAATTATTTCAATGTTTAATCCATGCGTAAACATGATGTTTATTAACGTTTTCAACGTTAAAAAAAATTACAAAAATTTATTTTTCAAAAAAAATGGAAAAAACCGATTCGTCGGAGCGAGGTGTCCTGCCCGTGCGGTAATTCCAGCAGGCGAATCGGACTTCCCGAAATTTTTCTAAGTCCCACGGTCGACACCAACTTTTTTAATAAGCGTTTTAAAATTATTTCAATGTTTAATCCATGCGTAAACATGAAGTTTATTAACGTTTTTAACATTAAAAAAAATTACAAAAATTTATTTTTCGGAAAAAATGGAAAAAACCGATTCGTCGGAGCGAGGTGTCCTGCCCGTGCGGTAATTCCAGCAGGCGAATCGGACTTCCCGAAATTTTTCTAAGTCCCACGGTCGACACCAACTTTTTTAATAAGCGTTTTAAAATTATTTCAATGTTTAATCCATGCGTAAACATGAAGTTTATTAACGTTTTTAACATTAAAAAAAATTACAAAAATTTATTTTTCGGAAAAAAAGGAAAAAACCGATTCGGCGGAGCGAGGTGTCCAGCCCGTGCGGTAATTCCAGCAGGCGAATCGGACTTCCCGAAATTTTTCTAAGTCCCACGGTCGACACCAACTTTTTTAATAAGCGTTTTAAAATTATTTCAATGTTTAATCCATGCGTAAACATGAAGTTTATTAACGTTTTTAACATTAAAAAAAATTACAAAAATTTATTTTTCGGAAAAAATGGAAAAAACCGATTCGTCGGAGCGAGGTGTCCTGCCCGTGCGGTAATTCCAGCAGGCGAATCGGACTTCCCGAAATTTTTCTAAGTCCCACGGTCGACACCAACTTTTTTAATAAGCGTTTTAAAATTATTTCAATGTTTAATCCATGCGTAAACATGATGTTTATTAACGTTTTCAACGTTAAAAAAAATTACAAAAATTTATTTTTCAAAAAAAATGGAAAAAACCGATTCGTCGGAGCGAGGTGTCCTGCCCGTGCGGTAATTCCAGCAGGCGAATCGGACTTCCCGAAATTTTTCTAAGTCCCACGGTCGACACCAACTTTTTTAATAAGTGTTTTAAAATTATTTCAATGTTTAATCCATGCGTAAACATGACGTTTATTAACGTTTTTGACATTAAAAAAAATTACAAAAATTTATTTTTCAAAAAAAATGGAAAAAACCGATTCGTCGGAGCGAGGTGTCCAGCCCGTGCGGTAATGCCAGCAGGCGATCCGGGGTACTCGAAATTTTTCTAAGTCCCGACGGTCAAGAGTAAACTTTTTCATCGCATATTTCAAAATTTTTTCAATGTTTAATCTACGCATAAAAACGCAGTTTATCGCAGTTTTTAACGTTGAGAAAATTGACAAAAATTTTTTTTTCACTGAAAATGGAAAAAATGTATCGGTCGATGCGGGCTATCCAGGCCGTGCGGTAATTCCAGCAGGCGATCCGGGGTACTCGAAATTTTTCTAAGTCCCGACGGTCAAGAGTAAACTTTTTCATCACATATTTCAAAATTTTTTTAATGTTTAATCCACGCATAAAAACGCAGTTTATTAACGTTTTTAACGTTGAGAAAATTGACAAAAATTTTTTTTTCACTGAAAATGGAAAAAATGTATCGGTCGATGCGGGCTATCCAGGCCGTGCGGTAATTCCAGCAGGCGATCCGGGGTACTCGAAATTTTTCTAAGTCCCGACGGTCAAGAGTAAACTTTTTCATCACATATTTCAAAATTTTTTTAATGTTTAATCCACGCATAAAAACGCAGTTTATTAACGTTTTTAACGTTGAGAAAATTGACAAAAATTTT
This sequence comes from Nomia melanderi, assembly GCF_051020985.1. Classification (NCBI taxonomy): domain Eukaryota; kingdom Metazoa; phylum Arthropoda; class Insecta; order Hymenoptera; family Halictidae; genus Nomia; species Nomia melanderi. Next base: position 19,398 of record NW_027475523.1, on the reverse strand, counting down.
TTTTTCACTGAAAATGGAAAAAATGTATCGGTCGATGCGGGCTATCCAGGCCGTGCGGTAATTCCAGCAGGCGATCCGGGGTACTCGAAATTTTTCTAAGTCCCGACGGTCAAGAGTAAACTTTTTCATCACATATTTCAAAATTTTTTTAATGTTTAATCCACGCATAAAAACGCAGTTTATTAACGTTTTTAACGTTGAGAAAATTGACAAAAATTTTTTTTTCACTGAAAATGGAAAAAATGTATCGGTCGATGCGGGCTATCCAGGCCGTGCGGTAATTCCAGCAGGCGATCCGGGGTACTCGAAATTTTTCTAAGTCCCGACGGTCAAGAGTAAACTTTTTCATCACATATTTCAAAATTTTTTTAATGTTTAATCCACGCATAAAAACGCAGTTTATTAACGTTTTTAACGTTGAGAAAATTGACAAAAATTTTTTTTTCACTGAAAATGGAAAAAATGTATCGGTCGATGCGGGCTGTCCAGGCCGTGCGGTAATTCCAGCAGGCGATCCGAGGTACTCGAAATTTTTCTAAGTCCGAACGGTCAAGAGTAAACTTTTTCATCACATATTTCAAAATTTTTTTAATGTTTAATCCACGCATAAAAACGCAGTTTATTAACGTTTTTAACGTTGAGAAAATTGACAAAAATTTTTTTTTCACTGAAAATGGAAAAAATGTATCGGTCGATGCGAGCTGTCCAGGCCGTGCGGTAATTCCAGCCGGCGATCCGAGGTACTCGAAATTTTTCTAAGTCCGAACGGTCAAGAGTAAACTTTTTCATCACATATTTCAAAATTTTTTCAATGTTTAATCCACTCATAAAAACGCAGTTTATTAACGTTTTTAACGTTGAGAAAATTGACAAAAATTTTTTTTTCACTGAAAATGGAAAAAATGTATCGGTCGATGCGGGCTGTCCAGGCCGTGCGGTAATTCCAGCAGGCGATCCGGGGTACTCGAAATTTTTCTAAGTCCGAACGGTCAAGAATAAACTTTTTTATTACATGTTTTAAAAATTTTTCAATGCTTAATCCGTGCATAAGAGTGCAGTTTATTAACGTTTTTAAGGTTGAAAAAATTGACAAAAATTTTTTTTTCTCTGAAAATGAAAAAAATGTATCGGTCGAAGCGGGCTGTCCAGGCCGCGCGGTAATGCCAGCAGGTCGAACGGGGCGACCCGAAATTTTTCTAAGTCCCTGCGGTCAAGAATAAACTTTTTTATTATGCGTTTTAAAATTTTTTCGGCGCTTAATCCATGGATAAAAAGGCAGCCCGAACACGTTTTTAACGTTGAAAAAATTGACCAAAATTTTTTTTTCACAAAAACTGCGAAAAACAGATCGACCGAATCTACTTTTCTCCGTCTCGCGGTAAGTCCAACCGGCCAAACCGGCTGACTCGAAATTTTTCCAAGTCCCAACGGTCAGGAATAAAATTTTTCAAAATTCGGTTTAAAAATTTTCCAACGCTTAAGTCGTGTACGAATAACGATGAAAAAATGTACAAAAATTTTTTTTATCTCGTTATTTTTCAAAGTTCCAGCGGCGTATTGCTTTTCAACTGAGCGAAAAAAAACGGAGAAACGAACGAAAGAGGAGAAAAATTTTTTCCTCTCTGTCGTTCGTTCCTCCAAGTTTCGCTCGAGCGCGCCGATTTCAAAGTTCCAGCGGCGTATTGCTTTTCATCGGAGCGAAAAAAAAATGGAGAAACGAACGAAAGAGAAGAAAATTTTCTTCCTCTCTATCGTTCGTTCCTCCAAGTTTCGCTCGAGCGCGCCGATTTCAAAGTTCCAGCGGCGTATTGCTTTTCATCGGAGCGAAAAAAAAATGGAGAAACGAACGCGAAAGAGAAGAAAAGTTTTTCCTCTCTCTATCGCTCGTTTCTCCAAGT
>NW_027475523.1:5000-12500 GCF_051020985.1 Nomia melanderi | reverse complement strand
AGTGAAGAGAAGTGCAGAAGAGGAAAAGAAGACACGACAAACACACACCATGGGGCGACCGACGCGTTCGTTTCAACGCTTTCGCACAAAGTCGGCGGCGGTTATATATTTATATCATTATATTCCGGCGGACGGGACCGCGACGTTCGAAAGCCTCGCCAAAGAGGAGCTCCTGCCTCTTCCTCTCTCTTTTCTACGAGAAAAGATAAACGTATTTTACGGGGATACGGAAACGTTACCACGTGGTGTCACACACGATCGTCCGTCTCTTCTCTATAGCAGAACCGATAAAAATACACCTCCCGAAAGAGAGTATATGGTGATTCTTTTTATATATATATATATTTCGAAATACAACTGAACGTGGCGGAAGCGCACGGTGGTGTCCAGCGAGGACACGCGACGACGGGGAATAAGAACTATTCGACCCGTTACGAATACGCATGCTCGTCCCGCACGATTTTAAACACACACCGTGTTTTTCTCACGTCGTCAAAGCGTTCGTGCGTCGAATTCGAAAATAAAAAAAAAAGAAAAACACCTTTTCTCTCTCTCGGGGTAAAAGAGTCGATGTGTATTGTGTATAAAGGTTCTGCGAGAAGTCTCGTTTTGACGTGTGTTCCGCCGATAACGACGATCCTCCGAAACGGGGATACAGAAACGTTACACCTCACAACACGATCTCCGTCTCTTCTCTATAGCAGAAACCGATAAAAATACACCTCCCGAAAGAGAGTATATGGTGATTCTTTTTATATATATATATTTCGAAATTCAACTGAACGTGGCGGAAGCGCACGGTGGTGGTCCAGCGAGGACACGCGACGACGGGGAATAAGAACTATTCGACCCGTTACGAATACGCATGCTCGTCCCGCACGATTTTAACACACACCGTGTTTTTCTCCAGTCGTCAAAGCGTTCGTGCGTCGAATTCGAAAAATAAAAAAAAGAAATACACCTTTTCTCTCTCTCTCGGGGTAAAAAGAGTCGATGTGTATTGTGTATAAAGGTTCTGCTGCGAGAAGTCTCGTTTTGCCGTGTGTTTCGGTAACGACGATCCTCGAAACGTACATCTCATTCGTAAGAGAGGAAGAAAACAATCTCCCTGGGGCCAGTCGGTAATATACCGACATACGACGTGTCGTGCACATCCGTCTCACGCACGGTATACAAAATATGAATAAAACGTGTGTAGTCTCTCTCTCTCTCGACTTCTTAATATTTTCTTTCACCTCTGACGCATCATTTCAGGTGACGTCGGGAGCGCGGGAAAAAAAATTTTTCTAAACACACGAAACCGTTCATCTCACGAACAGCCGAAAAAGTTGTCGCTCAGATCCATATCGCAGTGGAGCGGTATCCGCGGGCGGTCGTAATTGAACGACGCACGACGCCGCGAACACTCACGCGAGTCCATACAAACGATTCCGATCGTTTTGCAACAACTAGAACGTACACTGTCCGTGAAATTCACAGAATTTTCGCGTGTCCGCGACAAACGCCGACGAGACACCCATCGTTCGCTCGTACGTAGCATCCTTCTCTTAACCCGACTCAGAAACGTTCTTTGCGCCCTTCGGTAAAAAAACGTTCGATCCGAAGAGGTGAACGACGGCGGGGATTTGACAGAGCTACGCAAGCAGTGTATGGTACGTAAACGACCCTCAGCCAGGCGTGGTCCAGGAATTGTATCCGTGGACCGCAATGTGCGTTCGAAATGTCGATGTTCATGTGTCCTGCAGTTCACACGTTGACGCGCAATTAGCTGCGTTCTTCATCGACCCACGAGCCAAGTGATCCACCGTTCAGGGTAATCGTATAAATTTTATATTTCACATATATAATTTTATTCTCATTTGTTCGACCTAATATCTCTCTTCTTTCAAAGAGAAGATAAAAGTTGATACCTGAATCTCCGACCAGCGCGCGAAGGAGATTCAGGCGTCGCCTTGGAGACGACACCGAAGCCTTTCGAGACGAAAAACGTTCAAGTAATATGTATATATTTCTCGACGTTCCGGGCGTATAGTGCATTCAAAAACCCGCGAAAGACGCAGAAGACTCGCACGCGTGGAAACGACGGGGATATATTTTGTATCCTACCCGATACTGAATCCATCGCGTGCAGTCGACCCTCGCGTTCTTCCGATCAGACGCATCTATTGTTGCGCGCATGTTTTCGCGTCGCATCGCGCGAAACGTTGCACGAATCGTACCGATCGATCGATTGAAAGCAAATAATGAAAAAAGACTTCACAGCTGGCTCTTTGCCGGTCATTCGTCCCATGTTATCTCTTGCCGCGAAATTGGCGCGCAAGAGTTGGGTGTCAGACGCGCGGCTTTAAAACGAGCTTCACGGCCGGTCCCTTCGTTACCGCTTTCGTTCTTTCTCTCGGAACGACCATGAACGAACACGACGAGCGACGCTACGGCATACACACGTCCACGGATTCGATTAAAAAAACAGACTTCACAGCTGGCTCTTTGCCGGTCATTCGTCCCATATTATCTCTTGCCGCGAAATTGGCGCGCAAGAGTTGGGTGTCAGACGCACGGCTTTAAAACGAGCTTCACGGCCGGTCCTCTCAATTCCGTGTACGGTACACGCAAGATGCGGGTTCCACTTCCAGACTACCCGGTCCCTTCTCTCTACGAGAATCGATAGTAGAAGAACGGCTCGAAAACGCGTCTCAGAGACTAGGGGAAAAGAAGCGGTATGCGAGCGAAACGAAAACGCATTATGGAAACGTCGCGAAACAATGTTCGACGGTTGCTCGGTTCCAATCGTGCGGCCGTTTCAATTTCTCGTGCGCTTCACCGTCCCTCCGTAACTCTGGCCGATCGCGTATACCGAAGAGCCGACACGCGCAACAAACCACAGGCATTGTATACTGTATATATATATGTTACAGTCACAGCCTTCGCGCGTTTTACTCTCCGACGCGGGGTTTCCACGACGAAAGAGAGACAGTTTCGTGGCGGGTGACTCGGCCGAATCGCTACGACGGGTATTTCTATTATAGAACGAATCATCGCCACCCTTTACCAGTGCCCGACGAAGGAATCACAAGGTCATCTGGAGTTTACAATGCCAGCGACGGTAATTCCAACGAAGACCCGATAAGTCAACTCATCGTTCTATTTCTCCCCGTACAGAAAAGCGAATCGACGCTAACGCACCTCGCGCAAGCACGAACGTTCTCTTCGCGTGGATCATCCCATCGTCGAAAGATGTAAAGACGCATTGGAGATCGTGGTCTCTGGCGGGCTCATTGCACGCCCCACTGCATATCTTTCCTCGAATCGAGAATGATTCGTCCACTAAGGCTGCGAAACTACGCGTCGAGGAAACTAGGGGAAAGAAGCGGGATGCGAGCGAAACGACAATACATTATGGAAACGTCGCGAAACAATGTTCGGCGGTTGCTCGTTTCCTCCTGCGGACGTTTCATTGCTCGGGCGCTTCACGTCCCTCCGTAACCTTCGCGCGATCGCGTGCCCCGGAGAGCCGGCAACCGGTGAACCACAGGCGTATAAACTATAGTCTTCTATAGCAAGCCTTCGGCGGTTACTCTCCGACGCGGGGATTCCACGACGAGAGAGAATTTCGTGGCGGGTGACATCGGTCGAAACGCTACGACGGGTATTTCTATTATAGAACGAATCATCGCCACCCTTTACCAGTGCCCGACGAAGGAATCACAAGGTCATCTGGAGTTTACAATGCCAGCGACGGTAATTCCAACGAAGACCCGATAAGTCAACTCATCGTTCTATTTCTCCCCGTACAGACAAGCGAATCAACGCTATCGCACCTCACGCATGCACGAACGTTCTCTTCGCGTGAATCGTCCCATCGTCGAAAGATATAGCCGCTTGGAGATCGTGGCCCATCAAGTTCTTCCGTAACTCCTGCGCGATCGCGTACCCCGGAGAGCAGGCAACCGGTGAACCACAGGCGTATAAACTATAGTCTTCTATAGCAAGCCTTCGCGTTTACTCTACGACGCGGGGATTCCACGACGAGAGAGATTTTCGTGGCGGGTGACACGGCCGAATCGCTACGACGGGTATTTCTATTATAGAACGAATCATCGCCACCCTTTACCAGTGCCCGACGAAGGAATCACAAGGTCATCTGGAGTTTACAATGCCAGCGACGGTAATTCCAACGAAGACCCGATAAGTCAACTCATCGTTCTATTTCTCCCCGTACAGAAAAGCGAATCGGCGCTATCGCACCTCACGCAAGCAGGAATGATCTCTTCGCGTGGATCGTCCCATCGTCGAAAGATGTAAGACGTACAGAAATCGTGGTCCATCACGATTATTCGTAACTCTCCGAGTCGCGTATCTGAGAGTAGGACAAACGGAGAACCACAGGCATAAATAATACTATATGTTTCTTATATAGTTAGCCTTCGCGTTTTACTCTCCGACATGGGGATTCCACGACGAGAGAGAGTTTCGTGGCGGGTGTCTCGGCCGAATCGCTACGACGGGTATTTCTATTATAGAACGAATCATCGCCACCCTTTACCAGTGCCCGACGAAGGAATCACAAGGTCATCTGGAGTTTACAATGCCAGCGACGGTAATTCCAACGAAGACCCGATAAGTCAACTCATCGTTCTATTTCTCCCCGTACAGAAAAGCGAATCGACGCTATCGCACCTCGCGCGAGCACGTAACTACTCTTCGCGTGGATCGTCCCATCGTCGAAAGATGTAAGACGCACGGAAATCGTGGCCCATCAACGTTTTTTTGTAACTCTGCCGATCGCGTATCACAGAGCCGAGACGCACATACCACAGGCGTATAATACCGTTTTCTTTCGTATGGTAAGCCTTCGCGTTTACTCTTCGGCGCGGGGTTTCCACGTCGAGAGAGACATTCGTGGCGGGTGACATCGGTCGAAACGCTACGACGGGTATTACTATTATAGAACGAATCATCGCCACCCTTTACCAGTGCCCGACGAAGGAATCACAAGGTCATCTGGAGTTTACAATGCCAGCGACGGTAATTCCAACGAAGACCCGATAAGTCAACTCAACGTTCTATTTCTCCCCGTACAGAAAAGCGAATCGACGCTGTTGCACCTCACGCAAGCACGAACGTTCTCTTCGCGTGGATCGTCCCATCGTCGAAAGATGTAAGACGCACGGAAATCGTGGCACATCACGTGTTTTCGGAACTCTGTCGACCGCGTATCTCAGAGACGACGCGCGCGAACCACTGGCATATACTATTATATATCGCGTTTTACCCTCCGACGCGGGGATTCCACGACGAGAGAGAGTTTCGTGAGCGGGTTGACTCGGAAGAAACGCTACGACGGGTATTTCTATTATAGAACGCATCATCGCCACCCTTTACCAGTGCCCGACGAAGGAATCACAAGGTCATCTGGAGTTTACAATGCCAGCGACGGTAATTCCAACGAAGACCCGATAAGTCAACTCAACGTTCTATTTCTCCCCGTACAGAAAAGCGAATCGACGCAATCGCACCATACGCGTGCACGTAAACAACTCTTCGCGTGGATCGTCCCATCGTCGAGAGACGTAAGTTTTCATAGTATGAATTCGCGTTTTACTCTCCGACGCGGGGATTCCACGACGAGAGAGAGTTTCGTGAGCGGGTTGACTCGGAAGAAACGCTACGACGGGTATTTCTATTATAGAACGCATCATCGCCACCCTTTACCAGTGCCCGACGAAGGAATCACAAGGTCATCTGGAGTTTACAATGCCAGCGACGGTAATTCCAACGAAGACCCGATAAGTCAACTCAACGTTCTATTTCTCCCCGTACAGAAAAGCGAATCGACGCAATCGCACCATACGCGTGCACGTAAACAACTCTTCGCGTGGATCGTCCCATCGTCGAGAGACGTAAGTTTTCATAGTATGAATTCGCGTTTTACTCTCCGACGCGGGGATTCCACGACGAGAGAGAGTTTCGTGAGCGGGTTGACTCGGAAGAAACGCTACGACGGGTATTTCTATTATAGAACGCATCATCGCCACCCTTTACCAGTGCCCGACGAAGGAATCACAAGGTCATCTGGAGTTTACAATGCCAGCGACGGTAATTCCAACGAAGACCCGATAAGTCAACTCAACGTTCTATTACTCCCCGTACAGAAAAGCGAATCGACGCAATCGCACCATACGCGTGCACGTAACAACTCTTCGCGTGGATCGTCCCATCGTCGAGAGACGTAAGTTTCATAGTAAGCCTTCGGCGTTTTACTCTCCGACGCGGGGATTCCACGACGAGAGAGAGAGTTTCGTGAGCGGGTTGACTCGGAAGAAACGCTACGACGGGTATTTCTATTATAGAACGCATCATCGCCACCCTTTACCAGTGCCCGACGAAGGAATCACAAGGTCATCTGGAGTTTACAATGCCAGCGACGGTAATTCCAACGAAGACCCGATAAGTCAACTCAACGTTCTATTTCTCCCCGTACAGAAAAGCGAATCGACGCAATCGCACCATACGCGTACACGTAAACAACTCTTCGCGTGGATCGTCCCATCGTCGAGAGACGTAAGTTTTCATAGTATGAATTCGCGTTTTACTCTCCGACGCGGGGATTCCACGACGAGAGAGAGTTTCGTGAGCGGGTTGACTCGGAAGAAACGCTACGACGGGTATTTCTATTATAGAACGCATCATCGCCACCCTTTACCAGTGCCCGACGAAGGAATCACAAGGTCATCTGGAGTTTACAATGCCAGCGACGGTAATTCCAACGAAGACCCGATAAGTCAACTCAACGTTCTATTTCTCCCCGTACAGAAAAGCGAATCGACGCAATCGCACCATACGCGTGCACGTAAACAACTCTTCGCGTGGATCGTCCCATCGTCGAGAGACGTAAGTTTTCATAGTATGAATTCGCGTTTTACTCTCCGACGCGGGGATTCCACGACGAGAGAGAGTTTCGTGAGCGGGTTGACTCGGAAGAAACGCTACGACGGGTATTTCTATTATAGAACGCATCATCGCCACCCTTTACCAGTGCCCGACGAAGGAATCACAAGGTCATCTGGAGTTTACAATGCCAGCGACGGTAATTCCAACGAAGACCCGATAAGTCAACTCAACGTTCTATTACTCCCCGTACAGAAAAGCGAATCGACGCAATCGCACCATACGCGTGCACGTAACAACTCTTCGCGTGGATCGTCCCATCGTCGAGAGACGTAAGTTTCCATACTATGAATTCGCGTTTTACTCTCCGACGCGGGGATTCCACGACGAGAGAGTGTTTCGTGAGCGGGTTGACTCGGAAGAAACGCTACGACGGGTATTTCTATTATAGAACGCATCATCGCCACCCTTTACCAGTGCCCGACGAAGGAATCACAAGGTCATCTGGAGTTTACAATGCCAGCGACGGTAATTCCAACGAAGACCCGATAAGTCAACTCAACGTTCTATTGCTCCCCGTACAGAAAAGCGAATCGACGCAATCGCACCATA
>NW_027475522.1:32500-40000 GCF_051020985.1 Nomia melanderi | reverse complement strand
ATCTCCGATACCTGCTCTGCTGTATGACTAGACGGCTTACGCGCGGAGAGTTCATCTCCCGTCCGTCGAAATTTCGAACGGCTTACGCGCGGAGAAATACACTTCTCCCGTCCGTCGAAATTTTTTTTTTTTACTTTGAACAAGGCGCATAGAGCCCGCCGAACCACGATTTCCGTGCGTCTTACATCTTTCGACGATGGGACGATCCACGCGAAGAGTTGTTTCGTGCTCGCGCGAGGTGCGATAGCGTCGATTCGCTTTTCTGTACGGGGAGAAATAGAACGATGAGTTGACTTATCGGGTCTTCGTTGGAATTACCGTCGCTGGCATTGTAAACTCCAGATGACCTTGTGATTCCTTCGTCGGGCACTGGTAAAGGGTGGCGATGATTCGTTCTATAATAGAAATACCCGTCGTAGCGATTCGGCCGAGACACCCGCCACGAAACACTCTCTCGTCGTGGAATCCCCGCGTCGGAGAGTAAAACGCGCGAAGGCTTACTATGAGAGAAGAAATAGTATATGCCGGTGGTTCGCGTGTGTAGGCTCTATACGAAATTGCGATTCAAGAGAGTAGGAAAAGACGCGATGAACCACGATTTCCGTGCGTCTTACGTCTCTCGACGATGGGACGATCCACGCGAAGAGTTGTTACGTGCTCGCGCGAGGTGCGATAGCGTCGATTCGCTTTTCTGTACGGGGAGAAATAGAACGATGAGCTGACTTATCGGGTCTTCGTTGGAATTACCGTCGCTGGCATTGTAAACTCCAGATGACCTTGTGATTCCTTCGTCGGGCACTGGTAAAGGGTGGCGATGATTCGTTCTATAATAGAAATACCCGTCGTAGCGTTTCGGCCTAGTCACCCGCCACGAAACACTCTCTCGTCGTGGAATCCCCGCGTCGGAGAGTAAAACGCCGAAGGCTTACTTATGAAACTTACGTCTCTCGACGATGGGACGATCCACGCGAAGAGTTGTTACGTGCACGCGTATGGTGCGATTGCGTCGATTCGCTTTTCTGTACGGGGAGCAATAGAACGTTGAGTTGACTTATCGGGTCTTCGTTGGAATTACCGTCGCTGGCATTGTAAACTCCAGATGACCTTGTGATTCCTTCGTCGGGCACTGGTAAAGGGTGGCGATGATGCGTTCTATAATAGAAATACCCGTCGTAGCGTTTCTTCCGAGTCAACCCGCTCACGAAACACTCTCTCGTCGTGGAATCCCCGCGTCGGAGAGTAAAACGCGAATTCATAGTATGGAAACTTACGTCTCTCGACGATGGGACGATCCACGCGAAGAGTTGTTACGTGCACGCGTATGGTGCGATTGCGTCGATTCGCTTTTCTGTACGGGGAGTAATAGAACGTTGAGTTGACTTATCGGGTCTTCGTTGGAATTACCGTCGCTGGCATTGTAAACTCCAGATGACCTTGTGATTCCTTCGTCGGGCACTGGTAAAGGGTGGCGATGATGCGTTCTATAATAGAAATACCCGTCGTAGCGTTTCTTCCGAGTCAACCCGCTCACGAAACTCTCTCTCGTCGTGGAATCCCCGCGTCGGAGAGTAAAACGCGAATTCATACTATGAAAACTTACGTCTCTCGACGATGGGACGATCCACGCGAAGAGTTGTTTACGTGCACGCGTATGGTGCGATTGCGTCGATTCGCTTTTCTGTACGGGGAGAAATAGAACGTTGAGTTGACTTATCGGGTCTTCGTTGGAATTACCGTCGCTGGCATTGTAAACTCCAGATGACCTTGTGATTCCTTCGTCGGGCACTGGTAAAGGGTGGCGATGATGCGTTCTATAATAGAAATACCCGTCGTAGCGTTTCTTCGGAGTCAACCCGCTCACGAAACTCTCTCTCGTCGTGGAATCCCCGCGTCGGAGAGTAAAACGCGAATTCATACTATGAAAACTTACGTCTCTCGACGATGGGACGATCCACGCGAAGAGTTGTTTACGTGTACGCGTATGGTGCGATTGCGTCGATTCGCTTTTCTGTACGGGGAGAAATAGAACGTTGAGTTGACTTATCGGGTCTTCGTTGGAATTACCGTCGCTGGCATTGTAAACTCCAGATGACCTTGTGATTCCTTCGTCGGGCACTGGTAAAGGGTGGCGATGATGCGTTCTATAATAGAAATACCCGTCGTAGCGTTTCTTCCGAGTCAACCCGCTCACGAAACTCTCTCTCTCGTCGTGGAATCCCCGCGTCGGAGAGTAAAACGCCGAAGGCTTACTATGAAACTTACGTCTCTCGACGATGGGACGATCCACGCGAAGAGTTGTTACGTGCACGCGTATGGTGCGATTGCGTCGATTCGCTTTTCTGTACGGGGAGTAATAGAACGTTGAGTTGACTTATCGGGTCTTCGTTGGAATTACCGTCGCTGGCATTGTAAACTCCAGATGACCTTGTGATTCCTTCGTCGGGCACTGGTAAAGGGTGGCGATGATGCGTTCTATAATAGAAATACCCGTCGTAGCGTTTCTTCCGAGTCAACCCGCTCACGAAACTCTCTCTCGTCGTGGAATCCCCGCGTCGGAGAGTAAAACGCGAATTCATACTATGAAAACTTACGTCTCTCGACGATGGGACGATCCACGCGAAGAGTTGTTTACGTGCACGCGTATGGTGCGATTGCGTCGATTCGCTTTTCTGTACGGGGAGAAATAGAACGTTGAGTTGACTTATCGGGTCTTCGTTGGAATTACCGTCGCTGGCATTGTAAACTCCAGATGACCTTGTGATTCCTTCGTCGGGCACTGGTAAAGGGTGGCGATGATGCGTTCTATAATAGAAATACCCGTCGTAGCGTTTCTTCCGAGTCAACCCGCTCACGAAACTCTCTCTCGTCGTGGAATCCCCGCGTCGGAGAGTAAAACGCGAATTCATACTATGAAAACTTACGTCTCTCGACGATGGGACGATCCACGCGAAGAGTTGTTTACGTGCACGCGTATGGTGCGATTGCGTCGATTCGCTTTTCTGTACGGGGAGAAATAGAACGTTGAGTTGACTTATCGGGTCTTCGTTGGAATTACCGTCGCTGGCATTGTAAACTCCAGATGACCTTGTGATTCCTTCGTCGGGCACTGGTAAAGGGTGGCGATGATGCGTTCTATAATAGAAATACCCGTCGTAGCGTTTCTTCCGAGTCAACCCGCTCACGAAACTCTCTCTCGTCGTGGAATCCCCGCGTCGGAGGGTAAAACGCGATATATAATAGTATATGCCAGTGGTTCGCGCGCGTCGTCTCTGAGATACGCGGTCGACAGAGTTCCGAAAACACGTGATGTGCCACGATTTCCGTGCGTCTTACATCTTTCGACGATGGGACGATCCACGCGAAGAGAACGTTCGTGCTTGCGTGAGGTGCAACAGCGTCGATTCGCTTTTCTGTACGGGGAGAAATAGAACGTTGAGTTGACTTATCGGGTCTTCGTTGGAATTACCGTCGCTGGCATTGTAAACTCCAGATGACCTTGTGATTCCTTCGTCGGGCACTGGTAAAGGGTGGCGATGATTCGTTCTATAATAGTAATACCCGTCGTAGCGTTTCGACCGATGTCACCCGCCACGAATGTCTCTCTCGACGTGGAAACCCCGCGCCGAAGAGTAAACGCGAAGGCTTACCATACGAAAGAAAACGGTATTATACGCCTGTGGTATGTGCGTCTCGGCTCTGTGATACGCGATCGGCAGAGTTACAAAAAAACGTTGATGGGCCACGATTTCCGTGCGTCTTACATCTTTCGACGATGGGACGATCCACGCGAAGAGTAGTTACGTGCTCGCGCGAGGTGCGATAGCGTCGATTCGCTTTTCTGTACGGGGAGAAATAGAACGATGAGTTGACTTATCGGGTCTTCGTTGGAATTACCGTCGCTGGCATTGTAAACTCCAGATGACCTTGTGATTCCTTCGTCGGGCACTGGTAAAGGGTGGCGATGATTCGTTCTATAATAGAAATACCCGTCGTAGCGATTCGGCCGAGACACCCGCCACGAAACTCTCTCTCGTCGTGGAATCCCCATGTCGGAGAGTAAAACGCGAAGGCTAACTATATAAGAAACATATAGTATTATTTATGCCTGTGGTTCTCCGTTTGTCCTACTCTCAGATACGCGACTCGGAGAGTTACGAATAATCGTGATGGACCACGATTTCTGTACGTCTTACATCTTTCGACGATGGGACGATCCACGCGAAGAGATCATTCCTGCTTGCGTGAGGTGCGATAGCGCCGATTCGCTTTTCTGTACGGGGAGAAATAGAACGATGAGTTGACTTATCGGGTCTTCGTTGGAATTACCGTCGCTGGCATTGTAAACTCCAGATGACCTTGTGATTCCTTCGTCGGGCACTGGTAAAGGGTGGCGATGATTCGTTCTATAATAGAAATACCCGTCGTAGCGATTCGGCCGTGTCACCCGCCACGAAAATCTCTCTCGTCGTGGAATCCCCGCGTCGTAGAGTAAACGCGAAGGCTTGCTATAGAAGACTATAGTTTATACGCCTGTGGTTCACCGGTTGCCTGCTCTCCGGGGTACGCGATCGCGCAGGAGTTACGGAAGAACTTGATGGGCCACGATCTCCAAGCGGCTATATCTTTCGACGATGGGACGATTCACGCGAAGAGAACGTTCGTGCATGCGTGAGGTGCGATAGCGTTGATTCGCTTGTCTGTACGGGGAGAAATAGAACGATGAGTTGACTTATCGGGTCTTCGTTGGAATTACCGTCGCTGGCATTGTAAACTCCAGATGACCTTGTGATTCCTTCGTCGGGCACTGGTAAAGGGTGGCGATGATTCGTTCTATAATAGAAATACCCGTCGTAGCGTTTCGACCGATGTCACCCGCCACGAAATTCTCTCTCGTCGTGGAATCCCCGCGTCGGAGAGTAACCGCCGAAGGCTTGCTATAGAAGACTATAGTTTATACGCCTGTGGTTCACCGGTTGCCGGCTCTCCGGGGCACGCGATCGCGCGAAGGTTACGGAGGGACGTGAAGCGCCCGAGCAATGAAACGTCCGCAGGAGGAAACGAGCAACCGCCGAACATTGTTTCGCGACGTTTCCATAATGTATTGTCGTTTCGCTCGCATCCCGCTTCTTTCCCCTAGTTTCCTCGACGCGTAGTTTCGCAGCCTTAGTGGACGAATCATTCTCGATTCGAGGAAAGATATGCAGTGGGGCGTGCAATGAGCCCGCCAGAGACCACGATCTCCAATGCGTCTTTACATCTTTCGACGATGGGATGATCCACGCGAAGAGAACGTTCGTGCTTGCGCGAGGTGCGTTAGCGTCGATTCGCTTTTCTGTACGGGGAGAAATAGAACGATGAGTTGACTTATCGGGTCTTCGTTGGAATTACCGTCGCTGGCATTGTAAACTCCAGATGACCTTGTGATTCCTTCGTCGGGCACTGGTAAAGGGTGGCGATGATTCGTTCTATAATAGAAATACCCGTCGTAGCGATTCGGCCGAGTCACCCGCCACGAAACTGTCTCTCTTTCGTCGTGGAAACCCCGCGTCGGAGAGTAAAACGCGCGAAGGCTGTGACTGTAACATATATATATACAGTATACAATGCCTGTGGTTTTTGCGCGTGTCGGCTCTTCGGTATACGCGATCGGCCAGAGTTACGGAGGGACGGTGAAGCGCACGAGAAATTGAAACGGCCGCACGATTGGAACCGAGCAACCGTCGAACATTGTTTCGCGACGTTTCCATAATGCGTTTTCGTTTCGCTCGCATACCGCTTCTTTTCCCCTAGTCTCTGAGACGCGTTTTCGAGCCGTTCTTCTACTATCGATTCTCGTAGAGAGAAGGGACCGGGTAGTCTGGAAGTGGAACCCGCATCTTGCGTGTACCGTACACGGAATTGAGAGGACCGGCCGTGAAGCTCGTTTTAAAGCCGTGCGTCTGACACCCAACTCTTGCGCGCCAATTTCGCGGCAAGAGATAATATGGGACGAATGACCGGCAAAGAGCCAGCTGTGAAGTCTGTTTTTTTAATCGAATCCGTGGACGTGTGTATGCCGTAGCGTCGCTCGTCGTGTTCGTTCATGGTCGTTCCGAGAGAAAGAACGAAAGCGGTAACGAAGGGACCGGCCGTGAAGCTCGTTTTAAAGCCGCGCGTCTGACACCCAACTCTTGCGCGCCAATTTCGCGGCAAGAGATAACATGGGACGAATGACCGGCAAAGAGCCAGCTGTGAAGTCTTTTTTCATTATTTGCTTTCAATCGATCGATCGGTACGATTCGTGCAACGTTTCGCGCGATGCGACGCGAAAACATGCGCGCAACAATAGATGCGTCTGATCGGAAGAACGCGAGGGTCGACTGCACGCGATGGATTCAGTATCGGGTAGGATACAAAATATATCCCCGTCGTTTCCACGCGTGCGAGTCTTCTGCGTCTTTCGCGGGTTTTTGAATGCACTATACGCCCGGAACGTCGAGAAATATATACATATTACTTGAACGTTTTTCGTCTCGAAAGGCTTCGGTGTCGTCTCCAAGGCGACGCCTGAATCTCCTTCGCGCGCTGGTCGGAGATTCAGGTATCAACTTTTATCTTCTCTTTGAAAGAAGAGAGATATTAGGTCGAACAAATGAGAATAAAATTATATATGTGAAATATAAAATTTATACGATTACCCTGAACGGTGGATCACTTGGCTCGTGGGTCGATGAAGAACGCAGCTAATTGCGCGTCAACGTGTGAACTGCAGGACACATGAACATCGACATTTCGAACGCACATTGCGGTCCACGGATACAATTCCTGGACCACGCCTGGCTGAGGGTCGTTTACGTACCATACACTGCTTGCGTAGCTCTGTCAAATCCCCGCCGTCGTTCACCTCTTCGGATCGAACGTTTTTTTACCGAAGGGCGCAAAGAACGTTTCTGAGTCGGGTTAAGAGAAGGATGCTACGTACGAGCGAACGATGGGTGTCTCGTCGGCGTTTGTCGCGGACACGCGAAAATTCTGTGAATTTCACGGACAGTGTACGTTCTAGTTGTTGCAAAACGATCGGAATCGTTTGTATGGACTCGCGTGAGTGTTCGCGGCGTCGTGCGTCGTTCAATTACGACCGCCCGCGGATACCGCTCCACTGCGATATGGATCTGAGCGACAACTTTTTCGGCTGTTCGTGAGATGAACGGTTTCGTGTGTTTAGAAAAATTTTTTTTCCCGCGCTCCCGACGTCACCTGAAATGATGCGTCAGAGGTGAAAGAAAATATTAAGAAGTCGAGAGAGAGAGAGACTACACACGTTTTATTCATATTTTGTATACCGTGCGTGAGACGGATGTGCACGACACGTCGTATGTCGGTATATTACCGACTGGCCCCAGGGAGATTGTTTTCTTCCTCTCTTACGAATGAGATGTACGTTTCGGAGGATCGTCGTTACCGAAACACACGGCAAAACGAGACTTCTCGCAGCAGAACCTTTATACACAATACACATCG
>NW_027475522.1:17500-25000 GCF_051020985.1 Nomia melanderi | reverse complement strand
TGCGTGGATTAAACATTAAAAAAATTTTGAAATATGTGATGAAAAAGTTTACTCTTGACCGTCGGGACTTAGAAAAATTTCGAGTACCCCGGATCGCCTGCTGGAATTACCGCACGGCCTGGATAGCCCGCATCGACCGATACATTTTTTCCATTTTCAGTGAAAAAAAAATTTTGTCAATTTTCTCAACGTTAAAAACGTTAATAAACTGCGTTTTTATGCGTGGATTAAACATTAAAAAAATTTGAAATATGTGATGAAAAAGTTTACTCTTGACCGTCGGGACTTAGAAAAATTTCGAGTACCCCGGATCGCCTGCTGGAATTACCGCACGGCCTGGATAGCCCGCATCGACCGATACATTTTTTCCATTTTCAGTGAAAAAAAAATTTTTGTCATTTTCTCAACGTTAAAAACGTTAATAAACTGCGTTTTTATGCGTGGATTAAACATTAAAAAAATTTTGAAATATGTGATGAAAAAGTTTACTCTTGACCGTCGGGACTTAGAAAAATTTCGAGTACCCCGGATCGCCTGCTGGAATTACCGCACGGCCTGGATAGCCCGCATCGACCGATACATTTTTTCCATTTTCAGTGAAAAAAAATTTTTGTCAATTTTCTCAACGTTAAAAACGTTAATAAACTTGCGTTTTTATGCGTGGATTAAACATTAAAAAAATTTTGAAATATGTGATGAAAAAGTTTACTCTTGACCGTCGGGACTTAGAAAAATTTCGAGTACCCCGGATCGCCTGCTGGAATTACCGCACGGCCTGGATAGCCCGCATCGACCGATACATTTTTTCCATTTTCAGTGAAAAAAAAATTTTGTCAATTTCTCAACGTTAAAACTGCGATAAACTGCGTTTTATGCGTAGATTAAACATTGAAAAAATTTTGAAATATGCGATGAAAAAGTTTACTCTTGACCGTCGGGACTTAGAAAAATTTCGAGTACCCGGATCGCCTGCTGGCATTACCGCACGGCTGGACACCTCGCTCCGACGAATCGGTTTTTTCCATTTTTTTGAAAAAATAATTTTTGTAATTTTTTTTAATGTCAAAAACGTTAATAAACGTCATGTTTACGCATGGATTAAACATTGAAATAATTTTAAAACACTTATTAAAAAAGTTGGTGTCGACCGTGGGACTTAGAAAAATTTCGGGAAGTCCGATTCGCCTGCTGGAATTACCGCACGGCAGGACACCTCGCTCCGACGAATCGGTTTTTTCCATTTTTTTTGAAAAATAAATTTTTGTAATTTTTTTAACGTTGAAAACGTTAATAACATCATGTTTACGCATGGATTAAACATTGAAATAATTTTAAAACGCTTATTAAAAAAGTTGGTGTCGGACCGTGGACTTAGAAAAATTTCGGAAGTCCGATTCGCCTGCTGGAATTACCGCACGGGCAGGACACCTCGCTCCGACGAATCGGTTTTTTTCCATTTTTTCCGAAAAATAAATTTTGTAATTTTTTTTAATGTTAAAAACGTTAATAAACTTCATGTTTACGCATGGATTAAACATTGAAATAATTTAAAAACGCTTATTAAAAAAGTTGGTGTCGACGTGGGACTTAGAAAAATTTCGGAAGTCCGATTCGCCTGCTGGACATTACCGCACGGGCTGGACACCTCGCTCCGCCGAATCGGTTTTTTCCTTTTTTTTCCGAAAATAAATTTTTGTAATTTTTTTTAATGTTAAAAACGTTAATAAACTTCATGTTTACGCATGATTAAACATTGAAATAATTTTAAAACGCTTATTAAAAAAAGTGGTGTCGACCGTGGGACTTAGAAAATTTCGGGAAGTCCGATTCGCCTGCTGGAATTACCGCACGGGCAGGACACCTCGCTCCGACGAATCGGTTTTTTCCATTTTTTCCGAAAAATAAATTTTGTAATTTTTTTTAATGTTAAAAACGTTAATAAACTTCATGTTTACGCATGGATTAAACATTGAAATAATTTTAAAACGCTTATTAAAAAAGTTGGTGTCGACCGTGGGACTTAGAAAAATTTCGGAAGTCCGATTCGCCTGCTGGAATTACCGCACGGGCAGGACACCTCGCTCCGACGAATCGGTTTTTTCCATTTTTTTGAAAAATAAATTTTTGTAATTTTTTTAACGTTGAAAAACGTTAATAAACATCATGTTTACGCATGGATTAAACATTGAAATAATTTTAAAACGCTTATTAAAAAAGTTGGTGTCGACCGTGGGACTTAGAAAAATTTCGGAAGTCCGATCGCCTGCTGAATTACCGCACGGGCTGGACACCTCGCTCCGACGAATCGGTTTTTCCATTTTTTTTGAAAAATAAATTTTGTAATTTTTTTAATGTCAAAAACGTTAATAAACGTCATGTTTACGCATGGATTAAACATTGAAATAATTTTAAACACTTATTAAAAAAGTTGGTGTCGACCGTGGGACTTAGAAAAATTTCGGGAAGTCCGATTCGCCTGCTGGAATTACCGCACGGGCTGGACACCTCGCTCCGCCGAATCGGTATTTTCCATTTTTCTTGAAAAATAAATTTTTGTAATTTTTTTTAACGTTGAAAACGTTAATAAACATCATGTTTACGCATGGATTAAACATTGAAATAATTTTAAAACGCTTATTAAAAAAGTTGGTGTCGACCGTGGGACTTAGAAAAATTTCGGGAAGTCCGATTCGCCTGCTGGAATTACCGCACGGGCTGGACACCTCGCTCCGCCGAATCGGTATTTTCCATTTTCTTGAAAAATAAATTTTTGTAATTTTTTTTAACGTTGAAAACGTTAATAAACATCATGTTTACGCATGGATTAAACATTGAATAATTTAAAACGCTTATTAAAAAAGTTGGTGTCGACCGTGGGACTTAGAAAAATTTCGGGAAGTCCGATTCGCCTGCTGGAATTACGCACGGGCAGGACACCTCGCTCCGTTTCCATTTTTTCCGAAAAATAAATTTTTGTAATTTTTTTTAATGTTAAAAACGTTAATAAACTTCATGTTTACGCATGGATTAAACATTGAAATAATTTTAAAACACTTATTAAAAAAGTTGGTGTCGACCGTGGGACTTAGAAAAATTTCGGGAAGTCCGATTCGCCTGCTGGAATTACCGCACGGGCAGGACACCTCGCTCCGACGAATCGGTTTTTTCCATTTTTTTTGAAAAATAAATTTTTGTAATTTTTTTTAACGTTGAAAACGTTAATAAACATCATGTTTACGCATGGATTAAACATTGAAATAATTTTAAAACGCTTATTAAAAAAGTTGGTGTCGACCGTGGGACTTAGAAAAATTTCGGGAAGTCCGATTCGCCTGCTGGAATTACCGCACGGGCTGGACACCTCGCTCCGCCGAATCGGTTTTTTCCTTTTTTTCCGAAAAATAAATTTTTGTAATTTTTTTTAATGTTAAAAACGTTAATAAACTTCATGTTTACGCATGGATTAAACATTGAAATAATTTTAAAACGCTTATTAAAAAAGTTGGTGTCGACCGTGGGACTTAGAAAAATTTCGGGAAGTCCGATTCGCCTGCTGGAATTACCGCACGGGCAGGACACCTCGCTCCGACGAATCGGTTTTTTCCATTTTTTCCGAAAAATAAATTTTTGTAATTTTTTTTAATGTTAAAAACGTTAATAAACTTCATGTTTACGCATGGATTAAACATTGAAATAATTTTAAAACGCTTATTAAAAAAGTTGGTGTCGACCGTGGGACTTAGAAAAATTTCGGGAAGTCCGATTCGCCTGCTGGAATTACCGCACGGGCAGGACACCTCGCTCCGACGAATCGGTTTTTTCCATTTTTTTTGAAAAATAAATTTTTGTAATTTTTTTTAACGTTGAAAACGTTAATAAACATCATGTTTACGCATGGATTAAACATTGAAATAATTTTAAAACGCTTATTAAAAAAGTTGGTGTCGACCGTGGGACTTAGAAAAATTTCGGGAAGTCCGATTCGCCTGCTGGAATTACCGCACGGGCTGGACACCTCGCTCCGCCGAATCGGTTTTTTCCTTTTTTTCCGAAAAATAAATTTTTGTAATTTTTTTTAATGTTAAAAACGTTAATAAACTTCATGTTTACGCATGGATTAAACATTGAAATAATTTTAAAACGCTTATTAAAAAAGTTGGTGTCGACCGTGGGACTTAGAAAAATTTCGGGAAGTCCGATTCGCCTGCTGGAATTACCGCACGGGCAGGACACCTCGCTCCGACGAATCGGTTTTTTCCATTTTTTCCGAAAAATAAATTTTTGTAATTTTTTTTAATGTTAAAAACGTTAATAAACTTCATGTTTACGCATGGATTAAACATTGAAATAATTTTAAAACGCTTATTAAAAAAGTTGGTGTCGACCGTGGGACTTAGAAAAATTTCGGGAAGTCCGATTCGCCTGCTGGAATTACCGCACGGGCAGGACACCTCGCTCCGACGAATCGGTTTTTTCCATTTTTTTTGAAAAATAAATTTTTGTAATTTTTTTTAACGTTGAAAACGTTAATAAACATCATGTTTACGCATGGATTAAACATTGAAATAATTTTAAAACGCTTATTAAAAAAGTTGGTGTCGACCGTGGGACTTAGAAAAATTTCGGGAAGTCCGATTCGCCTGCTGGAATTACCGCACGGGCTGGACACCTCGCTCCGCCGAATCGGTTTTTTCCTTTTTTTCCGAAAAATAAATTTTTGTAATTTTTTTTAATGTTAAAAACGTTAATAAACTTCATGTTTACGCATGGATTAAACATTGAAATAATTTTAAAACGCTTATTAAAAAAGTTGGTGTCGACCGTGGGACTTAGAAAAATTTCGGGAAGTCCGATTCGCCTGCTGGAATTACCGCACGGGCAGGACACCTCGCTCCGACGAATCGGTTTTTTCCATTTTTTCCGAAAAATAAATTTTTGTAATTTTTTTTAATGTTAAAAACGTTAATAAACTTCATGTTTACGCATGGATTAAACATTGAAATAATTTTAAAACGCTTATTAAAAAAGTTGGTGTCGACCGTGGGACTTAGAAAAATTTCGGGAAGTCCGATTCGCCTGCTGGAATTACCGCACGGGCTGGACACCTCGCTCCGCCGAATCGGTTTTTTCCTTTTTTTCCGAAAAATATAATTTTTTGTAATTTTTTTTAATGTTAAAAACGTTAATAAACTTCATGTTTACGCATGGATTAAACATTGAAATAATTTTAAAACGCTTATTAAAAAAGTTGGTGTCGACCGTGGGTGGGACTTAGAAAAATTTCGGGAAGTCCGATTCGCCTGCTGGAATTACCGCACGGGCAGGACACCTCGCTCCGACGAATCGGTTTTTTCCATTTTTTCCGAAAAATAAATTTTTGTAATTTTTTTTAATGTTAAAAACGTTAATAAACTTCATGTTTACGCATGGATTAAACATTGAAATAATTTTAAAACGCTTATTAAAAAAGTTGGTGTCGACCGTGGGACTTAGAAAAATTTCGGGAAGTCCGATTCGCCTGCTGGAATTACCGCACGGGCAGGACACCTCGCTCGACGAATCGGTTTTTTCATTTTTTTTGAAAAATAAATTTTTGTAATTTTTTTTAACGTTGAAAACGTTAATAAACATCATGTTTACGCATGGATTAAACATTGAAATAATTTTAAACGCTTATTAAAAAAGTTGGTGTCGACCGTGGGACTTAGAAAAATTTCGGAAGTCCGATTCGCCTGCTGGAATTACCGCACGGGCTGGACACCTCGCTCCGCCGAATCGGTTTTTTCCTTTTTTTCCGAAAAATAAATTTTTGTAATTTTTTTTAATGTTAAAAACGTTAATAAACTTCATGTTTACGCATGGATTAAACATTGAAATAATTTTAAAACGCTTATTAAAAAAGTTGGTGTCGACCGTGGGACTTAGAAAAATTTCGGGAAGTCCGATTCGCCTGCTGGAATTACCGCACGGGCAGGACACCTCGCTCCGACGAATCGGTTTTTTCCATTTTTTCCGAAAAATAAATTTTTGTAATTTTTTTTAATGTTAAAAACGTTAATAAACTTCATGTTTACGCATGGATTAAACATTGAAATAATTTTAAAACGCTTATTAAAAAAGTTTACTCTTGACCGTGGGGACTTAGAAAAATTCCGGCTTGCACGGATTCGACCACTCTGTTTTTCGGAGTTTCTGAGAAAAATAAATTTTTGTAATTTTTTTCATTATGATTTCTGAGTTCTCCCAGTAGTTTAATGTAAGGATTAAGCATTTAAAAATTTTTAAATCGAATATTAAAAAAGTTTACTCTTGCAATTTTTGGAAAAAAAAAATTCTAAAAAATTTTTCTTTCGGTGGAAACTAACGTTTAATATGTACAATAACGATTTATCGAATAAAAATCGTATGTTAATATATGTTCGAATCGACCATAGTTTCAGCGGCTAAGTACCAGCAGCCCGGCCGGTTGGTCTGTACGCGCGGCAGTTTACCACCATAAGCGCCCGTGCTGAGCGGCCGGCGCCGCGGTCGTCGCGGCCGCCCGTTTGGTTACTATAAGAGAGCACGTCGGTTCGAGCGGACCGGTCGGCGCAGCGGCGGGCGAGCGGCTATTCTACGATCTCGGTCGAGAAGCAGTCGTTCAGCTCCTCGAGGTCCATTCCTCGACTGTTCTGTACCGCGTTCCGTTGCGAATTTTTCTCTACACAGCATGACCACGGGTCGGTGTCTCAGACCGAATGGCCCTTATGTGGTAAGCCCAGAATGTTGGGTTGGATACAACGTATATTCGTTATACTTGTACGACTCTCACATCAACTCTCAGAAACCCAAAAGGGGTTTTCTATCCGAGCGAAAATATATTTTTCGTATACAAAAATTTAATGGCAAAGACCAAACGAAATACTACACACAAAAAGGGGCGACGAACAAAAATTGTTCGAATGAAATATAATATATACATATAAAATTGAGGTGTCCTAAGAGAGAAATACATAAACTAAGAGGTATATATTATAAGAAATATATATTATTTCTGGGCAAAGAAGAGAGAACGAAAAGAAGAGTATGATCTTTAACGCGAGGGCCTCGACATGGGTACGCCTAGCATGGTTCGCGCTTTCTCGATATGTCCAGCATGTTAACGTACGCGGTCTTCGGACTTCGTGCGTTATGTCCGTGCTTACACGATGGAGAGCGCTCGAGCATACGTGCTTACAAACCTGAAAGTCGATGTGACATCCGAGATTCTTTTTCTTCTAAAAAGATCTCGGAGAGATACACGGGAGAGTTTGAAATTTTTGGAGGTCCTCCTGATGTATATGCGCGGATATACCCATGTGGTAATTCGTGCGGAGTTGGTAATCTAATAGTGGAGCGAAATTTACCAACTCGAAAGAGAAGAGAGAAGAGAGAAGAGAGTAGAGAGAAGAGAGAGGAGAAAGAGAACTGTCTTAAAGACGAGAAAAAGTATCGTCGATCCGACTCTTAAGGGGAGAGAGT